>NC_069503.1:613617801-613807801 GCF_027579735.1 Bombina bombina | reverse complement strand
CTTTAGGTCTAACACGGTGTTGGGTTACCGCACATGCAAACTTAGTTATCTTAAGGCACGTTATAGAAATATTAAATATGACGTATGAGCGGAAGCCTAACAGAGTACACTAATTTTTCATGTCCGCTAACCCCGACATGAGTTATATTAAGGTACTTATGCTTCCAGTAGTGCATTGCGGCTTCTTCAACAAAAAATACAAAGAGAACATATCAAATTAGATAAATTGGAAAATTGTTTAAAAATTGCATGCTCTATCTCGAATTATGAAAGAAAAATTTTGAGGTTCATGTCCATTTAAGCTGCTTATTGTCTTTGCAATAAAGCTATAAGAATATGTACTGTCTTTTTAAAAAAGCATCTGAATTATTGTAAGTGTTTAGGGGTATTCAGTTGTCTCAATGCTGCTGGTTCCCCTGAAAAAAGTATTTATTACTGTGTGGAGGCAATTTAAGCTAAAGTGAGCTCAGTATGTCCCAGTCTCCCAGCGGAGAGGCTGAGCGATAGGTCATGTGGTAGCCATCCAGTCTGATTTAAATTCTCTGGCTAACATTTTTATACCATCCACTTGTGATACCTGATTGTGGGTTATTATTAGCAAGGAACTTAGCATTCCTGATTGTAATCTAGGCTCCATGTACTAAGCAGCGTAAGCGTAAATTTGCTTCAGAGCTGTTGTGGGGCAGGTATTGCACATGCAGGCCCTGCTTTCCACTATGTAAGGAAGCAGCGTTTTGATGACTCCCCCCCAACTAGATGTTTTGTAGTAGAGCAATCACCCTGACACTTTACCTCGGTTTGATTGGCAGTCCCTTCTCTCACACTATTGGTCGGTCGCGAGAGAAGGGGGCAGCATTACACACTGGTTGGAGTGGCAATGATACAATATGCCGCAGTGGACAAACAGGTGTCTGCTGTCTGTATACCCGTGAAAACAAGTTCCTTAAAGGTATAAGAAAATAATGTACCCAAATTATACACCTATTTATTCTCCACAACATGCAGAGAAGGGTGGCCGGCAGAGATATTTAAAAAATAAAACTTTATTTGTAATCCTTAAAAAAATGTATATCCAATGCAAGATATGGAGGAATACAAAGACAATTGACATGAAAAAGTGTCAGCCGTGGGGCGTCTGACGTGTTTTGGCGTAAGCCGTAATCATAGACGGTGCCTTAGGGCAGACACGTGCAATTTATACCTATTAGCATTAACCCCTTGAATAACCCTAACTATATACAGAGAATACATATCTGATCCGTGTCCAACAGAGTATACTTTATCGCGCTCTTGCCTAGCTGCCAATGCAAATGTAGTTTATACATGGTAAAAATACCAACAGTACTTGTAGTACAGCATAAATACATCACAATTTAAGTTTATGACTATAACTAAGAAATATATATATGTATGACTGTATATGATCCCATTATGACTATAGTGGAACTCCCATATTGGCACAACGGATGTAAGTATACTCTAATCCTGCTGCAATCTTCTCATTATATTACAATCATTATTAAGTAGACTGTTTTATACTTAGATGCCCATTGGGACTTCAACTAACGGACCAATCAGCTGGTGAACATATTCGGTAATTTTTATTGCTTACAAATGTATAATTCGAGATTTATAGGTAGATGGTATAAAAATAAATTCTGACGCAATATTCACCAGAGTAAGTGATCTATAAATGTTGTGTTATAATTATAATGTATGATGAAAATGGGACTATACCATCTATACGTTCAAAATATTTAGTGGGTAGTCACAAATAATCGGTTCCTGGATGTTAGCATTAGTGTATCTAATCATTAAGTAGGAAAACACCCATCGTTACTTGATACCATTGCTGTTACATTTGTTGATAATTATAGTATATGATTTCAAACTAGCATATCTTAACACGTGTGTGATTTAAAACTAGAATATCTAATAAATCTAAAAAAGACAATCAAATCGACAGTGATTAACAGTAATTAATTCTTATCAAATTGCGAGGTTTTACCCTGATGGGATCAAAGTGTGTAGCTGATGTTGAACACCTCTCAGTCTGGCCAGAAGGGCATCTCTGTCCCCCTACTATCTATACCTATTTATTCTACACTAAATGTACAACCATCTTTGTGGTTCTAAAAATAAAATTCCGCATTACTAATAACTTTAAAATCATACCCTTTTCATGGTAAAATAGTGTCCTGCTGCAGAACCCGATCCGCCCTTCTTAAAAGCAGTTAGTCATTCTCAAGGTAACATATCCCAGTAAGAGAACACTTCATGCTGAGCCGTATCTCACTCCAAGAATTACCCTATCAAAAATTTCAAATATGGTCCGTAAACTTGTCAACTGATTGACAAGCACGTCTAATGGGGGCCGTTCCATATTAAAATTGCTGACAGTGCTGTAGTGTGGGATTCTTTACTGAATACACACACCCCCAATGAATAGTGCCGTGTGAAGTTTATCACAGTCAGTAACAAGTCCTGCATCTCGGATTTGTAATTATCGTCAATAATATATGTACGGCTCCTAAGCAATTTGCAATTGTCTATAACACTTGCTGTTTATTACAGTTGCACATTGCTTAGTAGCCGTACGGTCCTCTCCTCTGCGCTATCTGCTTAATTATCATAACATTTTTTTTTCTTTTAACCATTCAAGTAATGTTACAGCAGCAGCTTCCCACACCATCCAAGATTGAACATTAAATTAATGATTGTAATTGCGCATCTGCCTCCCAACAAAAATGCAAGGATGCTAGCAAGAGGGAAAGTAATTAGCAGTGGCAGATTCCCCAAGTTTTTTTTTGAAATTCACACTTTATTTCTGCAAATATAGAAAAGCCAATTAGCCCATTAGCTGCCTCTCAGTTCGCTATTTGTTTTAGGTGAGTAGTGGCACTGTCCCTGCGCCCTTGGGTCTCCCTGTGTGAGATGCGTGTGCTCCTGTCAATACAAGCTGCTCTTCCTCTTTGTATAGCACCGATTTCATGATACACCAACTACCCAAGCGCTCTCTGGCAACAGTCCGCCTGCTATCAATACATTCTGCAGCGCATATGTATACTCATAGGGGTAGATTTATCATATGTCGGATGGACATGATCTGCTGCAGCATATGTTTTCTGCATTTAGCATTGCACAAGCATTTCTGGTGAAATGCTTGTTCATAGGCCTCCCTCCTGCACATTTGTGGGCCAATCGGCCACTAGCAAGGGGTGTCAATCATCCCTATTGTATCCGATCGGGATAATTGCTGTCCGCCACAGGTGGTGGATGAGTCTTATGACCGCTGCTTCTTAACTTAAGTTTCAGCGCGGACCTGAAACCTCGGGTGTAGATTGCAGCATCCACTGCTTGATAAACATCTACCCCCATAGACACAGGTTCATTGCTTGTTGTATATATGCCATATATAAACAGCCAATAGAATGCAGAGCTCAATCTGATTGGCTGATTGGATCAGCCCAATCGGATTGAACTTGAATCTGATTGACTGTTTCCATCAGCCAATCAGAATTTTCCTACCTTAATTCTGATTGGCTGATAGAATCCTATCAGCCACGAATAGAATTCGAGGGATGCCATCTTGGATGACGTCCCTTAAAGGAAACCTTCATTCTGTGTTAGGACGTCGGGAGAAGAGGATGGATCCGTGCCCGGAGGTCTTGAAGATGGAGCCGCTCGTCATCAGATGGTAGAAGATAGAAGATGCCACTTGGATGAAGATGTCTTAACCGGGTCCGGATCTCCTCTTCTGCCGCGATAGGATGAAGACTTCTGCCCGATGCATGGACTTCTTCAGCCGCCGCTTGGATCAAGACTTCAGCCGGATGGATGGACGTCTTCAGCCCCCGCCTTGGGCTTGGATCAAGACTTCGGAGCCTGGAACCGATCGGTGATACCTGGCGTGGTGAAGATAAGGTAGGAAGATCTTCAGGGGCTTAGTGTTTAGGTTTATTTAAGGGGGGGTTTGGGTATAGATTAGGGGTATGTGGTGGGTGGGTTGTAATGTTGGGGGGGTATTGTATGTTTTTTTTCCAGGCAAAAGAGCTGAATTCTTTGGGGCATGCCCCGCAAAAGGCCCTTTTAAGGGGCTGGTAAGGTAAAAGAGCTTTTCTATTTTTATTTTAGAATAGGGTAGGGCATTTTTTTATTTTGGGGGGCTTTGTTATTTTATTAGGGGGCTTAGAGTAAGTGTAATTAGCTAAAAATTGTTGTAATATTTTTCTAATGTTTGTAAATATTTTTTTATTTTTTGTAACTTAGTTCTTTTTTATTTTTTGTACTTTAGTTAGTTTATTTAATTGTATTTATTTGTAGGTATTGTATTTAATTAATTTATTGATAGTGTAGTGTTAGGTTTAATTGTAGATAATTGTAGGTATTTTATTTAATTAATTTATTGATAGTGTAGTGTTAAGTTTAATTGTAACTTAGGTTAGGATTTATTTTACAGGTAATTTTGTAATTATTTTAACTAGGTAACTATTAAATAGTTATTAACTATTTAATAGATATTGTACCTGGTTAAAATAAATACAAAGTTGCCTGTAAAATAAATATTAATCCTAAAATAGCTGCAATATAATTTATATTTTAGATATATTAGGGTTTATTTTACAGGTAAGTATTTAGCTTTATATAGGAATAATTTATTAATAAGAGTTAATTTATTTCGTAGATTAAAATTATATTTAACTTAGTGGTGTGTTAGTGTTAGGGTTAGACTTAGCTTTAGGGGTTAATACATTTATTAGAGTAGCGGCTGAAGGTCCGGTCGGCAGATTAGGGGTTAATAATTGTAGGTAGGTGGAGGCGACGTTGGGGGGCGGCAGATTAGGGGTTAATAAATATAATATAGGGGTCGGTGGTGTTTTGCGCAGCAGATTAGGGGTTACATAGGGATCAACGTAAGGTGGCGGCGGTGTCGCGGTCGGCAGATTAGGGGTTAAAAAACCGTTAATAGAGTGGTGGCGATGTGGGCCGATGCTCACTTCAGCCACGACTCTAAATACCGGCCGTTAGAAAGATCCCATTGAAAAGATAGGATACGCAAATGGCGTAGGGGGATCTGCGGTATGGAAAAAGTCACGGCTGGAAAAGTGAGCGTTAGACCCTTTCCTGACTGACTCTAAATACCAGCGGTAGCCCAAAACCAGCGGTTAAGAGCCCCTAACGCTGGTTTTGACGTGCCTAACGCCAAACTCTAAATCTAGCCGTTAGTGAGCTGAAACCTGATGACACTGAATTATCGCAAAGAGTCACAACAGTGGAAAATTCACATAACACAATTACAGGAGCAGATAAAGGAAACTAATTCCCAGAACACAACAAAATACAAATGTCATCCAAGGCCTCCTGGAGAGGATAGAAGACTTGGACAACCGCAGTCGGCGGAACAAGTTAAGAGTAAGGGGTATTCCGGAATCCATTACTCCAACTGCCCTGCAAGGGATACTTGCAGGGTCTTTTTAGAATGATCAAGGGTACCCCACTAGCACCTGAGATTGTCATAGAGAGGGCTCATAGATCATTATGCCCCAAACCTTCACCAAGAGGCCCCTCCGAGGGATGTTATTCTCAAAATGCTAAACTACAGGGACAAAGAGGAGATACTTCGTTGTAGCAGAAATAAGCATCCAGTTCAGCATGCAGGGATTTCCCTGCAAATTTTCTCAGATCTATGCCCTACTACCCTGCAGAAGCGCAGGGAACTCCACTTTCTAACAACAGCCAAGCAAGATAACAAGATCCTTTACAGATGGGTTTTTTCCCACCTGTTTGGTGGCTTCCAGTGGAGACAAAACAGTGATATACCGGTTGCTGTCAGATCTGGAGATGTTTTGCTCAACACTGAATATTGCGGATCAACCCACACCCAGAGAGTGTGTCAAATGCACCTCTGAACGTTGCTGAGAAACTGACACCCGGATTTGAGCTGATAGGTAAGAGGCCAGTGAAGGGCCCTTCTGGGCTGACATATTAAAAATGGAACTTTATTATATAAATAAGACTATATAATCTTACTCATGTCTATGAGTAAGGCTAGGTTGAAGCCGAAACATGTGAGACAATAACGCCAGTCCTGCTGTGACTTTTGTTTCTTGTTTTAAAACTTTGTTTTAGCTTGTTGTTCCCTGCAATAAAAGAGACTTTTTTTCTAAACACGCCTGGAGGTTTGCCGGAGTTTTTCGTTTTTCTTTGAAGTTTATCTTGTAAAAAGACTGCATAATCCAAGAACTCATATTGACTCCTCCTTATTGTCATGTGCATGATCTATTACTGTTAGTACTTGGTGGAGGAGTGAGCCCACATAACATGCTATAAGATTTATATTCATAGAAAAATATGAGCGTAGTTTCAGGAGGTTAAAGTAAAAATATCAGGCTTTATTTGAACATATTTAAGAACAGCAAAAAAAGGGTATAAAAAAGACTAAAACATGAATGAAATGATCAGTCTAACGCGTTTCGGCTAGCTGTTGCCGTAATCATATGATTACGGCAACAGCTAGCCGAAATGCTGTTAGACTGATCATTTCATTCATGTTTTAGTCTTTTTTTATACCCTTTTTTGCTGTTCTTAAATATGTTCAAATAAAGCCTAATATTTTACTTTACCTTCCTGGGACAACCGCTCATATTTTTTCTATATTTATTACTAAGGGCTGTGAGTAGCCCGTAAGCTACTTGTCCCAGAGGTACTTGGTTGAGCCTACATACAGCCTTGGAGCATTAGTGGATGTTCGCTAAGGGGAGAGGAAGACCGGAGAAGCTGACGTCACGTCCGGTGAAAGTCCCGGCACCTCGCAAAGCAACTGAACCTAAGGAGACGTGAGTTTGACGGTCGCGCCTGATAGTGTGGCCGTCCTTCTATCTTGCGCTGAGGTTGTGCCTACCTGTGAGGAAGCAGAGGAGTCTTCAGTTTGTATCGACAGGAGCACCAGGGGAAAGGCTAAGGAAACTTTGCGTAAGAACGGGTGAAGCCCGAGACGTGACCGCCCGAGTCAATATTGTTTAAGTTTGTTGGTGACCGCCGAGTCAATGTTCCAATTGATGACATTATTGACATTCCTGTTGTCCTCCATCCCCACCGATCCTGTGAGGCCCCTCATATGTGTTCTTCACTTACAGTGTGATACCCTCTACATACATATTATTAAGATTATATTCACCCTGCCAGAGAAGTCTGGTCTAATATTTGGCACTATATTCTTAGCTGTGTTGAGGTCATTGAAAACAGTTTTAGTTATATTATTGCTGTTGATGTTCTCATGTATATAAATATTGTATTACTTTAATTGTGCAACAGTAATGTGGATTAGGATGGGAAGGTTTGGATGTTTCCTTGGGTAATCCCTTCTTAATCACACATATTCCCCTTGGTTCTAATTGTTGGTTATTTTTGTTCACCCACAATGTATAACTGCTGTTATCAGAATGTGTTAATGTTATAATGTTGTGATGATAAGCAATGTTGGGTCTTATATACATATTTTTTTGAGCAGGTCGGCCCATAGGCATATTCCCTCTAGCAAAGCCTATACAAGGGCGAACTGGTCAACATAGACCTGGGGATATTGCTGTAGCTGATATACAGGACACATACACCTTATTTGTAGTTTCACTGTGTCTGCACTCCTTAGGTGGCCTTGGGGCTCCCTGGTGTTGGGGAAGTCACTTGGTACCTCTGTGCTCGCACCCTTGGTTTTGAGATCCATTTTACTCTTTTTTCTAACTTCTCCTGCTTTCTATAGTCCCCTCCCCTTTTTCCTTCCCCCCCCTTTTTTTTCCCTCCGCCTGTCATAATGGCTCCTCAGCAGAGTAAGTAAAAAATCCACCCTCTAAAGTTTTTAACGATCAAGTAAAGGGTCTAAATAACCCGGGTAAACGTTCTATAGTTACCAGGGAACTACATAAATGGCAGGAGGTGATATTGTTTTCATACAGGAATCACACTTTGTCAAACAGTAGGAGCCTAAGTGGCACAAACAATAGATGTCCGGCTTGCCTTTTTTTCATCTTGGCCCTTGTAAACAAAATGGAGTAAGGGATTTTAATACACCATAAAGTACCATTTCAAGTACAGGACATGGTGAGAGATAGGGAAGGAAGATTTATTCATTGTGGTGGGCCTCCTGCATGGTATTCAGACAACACTGATTAATGTGTATGCCCCAAATGTTGCACAACATACTTTTTTCAAGGCTCTCTCGAGTAAAATGTTGGAGCATACCAAAGGAATCACGGTTTTGTGAGGGATTTTAATGCACCCACTTAATCCAAAACAAGATGCTTCTAATTGACCTTTCCAGTGTGCCACATCAAATACTGAAACATATTAACATGATACTAAGAGTAATTTATTACATGATATTTGGCGCACATTACATCCAACAGAGGCAGAGTATACATTTTATTCCAGCCCCACATATGAAATACTCCTGAATAGACTTTTTTTCACTGACTCCCGAGGGATTGAGTACGTGAGGCGTAGTGACATAGCGTCGGTTACATGGTCGGACCATGCGCCAGTCTCGTTGAGATGCTGTGGCCTGAAAACGCCTGCAACCTCCTTATATCGGCTGCTAGATGATGCCCTTTTGGGCAGTCCTGGAGTTGTTGAAGACATCTCCTCTCACATGACAGATTACTTTGAACTTAACGTGACAGATGAGTTTGCCCTTGACTACTGTGTGAGAGGCACATAAAAGTGTTATCCGAGGTCACCTTATTAAACACAAAGCAAGATTACAGAAACAAAAAAGAGACAAAATATGATCAGTAATGAGTGAGATTATGACGCTAGAAGAGCAACATAAAAAAAATCCCCTGTGTGTTGACGGTGAAGCTAGGTTAAAGCCGGCTAGACTGGACTTTCGACAGCTGCTCCAAGACGAGGAACCATAATAATAGCACTATGGCTTAAACAAAAATATTATGAGGGAGGGGACAAAGCTGGAAAGTTACTGGCAAGGACTCTTAAGAGAACTCAACTTAAATCATATGTGTTCTCTATGAAAGATGACAAAAAATAAGAATCCATAAAGACCAGTCCTGGCATAGCAGAAGGTATTTCCTTGCCTATTACAGTGTCCTCTACAATCTTAAGGTCATCAAACGGTGCCCAGCCTTTAGATGTGCCCTCTCAGCGCCGTTTGGCGTTGGATTATCTCAGAGATACACATTTACAGGCTTTAGATGCGGAAGCAGTGGATTTCCTAGAGTCTCCTCTGACTCAAGAGGAAATAACAGATGCCCTAAAGAGTTTAACCAAACTGGAAATGCCCCGGCCCAGATGGGCTAGGAGCTAAATACTATAGACTTTCTTGACAGAATTGATGCCACATTTGCAGACCTTGTTTAACTCATTGCCAGATATCGAGGCCTTACCGTCTTCCATGCTGACGGCATATATAACAGTGATCCCTAAACCGGGTAAGTCGCCAGATAGACCGCAAAGCTATAGGCCAATCTCATTATTAAATACCCGACGGTAAAAATCTTGGCTAAGACTTTAGCAAATAGGGTGAATAGGTTCTTGCCCCGGCTGGTCACTTTGGACCAGGTTGGGTTTGTCCCAGACAGGGAGGCTAGGGACAATACCCTTAAGGTGTTACAGCTAGTCACACATTCTGAACAGGGGGACTGCCGCTCACCCTGTTGTCCACAGATGCCGAAAAAGCATTCGATAGGGTGAGCTGGCAGTTCCTTAGATGTACACTGGAGAAGATGGGTTTTGGGAAGCGGTTCATCGGGACAGTCTTCTGCCTTTACTCTGCACCAAACGCGTGGATTAGGGTTAATGGTATCCTCTCTGACTCACTGTCTATCACCAATGGAACCAGGCAAGGGTGTCCCTTGTCGCCTCTATTATTTTCTATCTCAGTGGAGGGCACTGCATGTAATATTAGAGGATAATCATCAAATCAGAGTATATTCGTTAAGAGATAGAGAGTACAAGATAACATTGTATGTAGATGACCTGTTATTTACTCTGATGGACCTGGAGACTTCTGTTCCTGCTCTGTTGCACAAATTTGCTAGATATGGTGTTGTCTCCAATTTCCTTCTCAACGCCTCTAAATCGACAGGTCTTAGGGGGTCAATTTAGATCCTTCTGTTAAACAATGGTTAAGGGAAATAGCCTGTTTCAGATAAATGATAAACAACTAAAATATCTAGGAGTATTACCTGACGGCTTCTATGGCTGATCTATTTGAGGCAAATTATGTGTCCACCTCAGACGGAAGATCGCTGCCGACCCTATCGTCATGGAAACACAGAAAAATTTTGTGGTTGGGGAGAATAAGTGTGGTGAAAATGAACGTGCTCCCAGGCTATTATATCTGTTCCAAATATTGCCTATTCTGCTTTCCTGCACTTTTCTCATTGCGTTACAGAGGTTAGTAGAGGAGTATATATGGCAATGCATTAGGCCCAGAAGCAATAGAGCGACAATGTTTCTTCCGAGAGATGCAGGGGCTTAGGCCTACCGACCTTAGATTGATTAGAAGGGTGGGTAATATTGCAGAGGAGTGGTTGAGTGGTGTCAGGGTAACCCGCAGAAAGACTGGATTAGAATAGACAGAGATATACTGCAAGTGAAGGATTTGGGGCCCCTCCTGTGGATAAAGTAATAAGGGTAGACCACCCCATGTACAAAATTTTCCACTGCTAGAGGAATTGTTTAACTTATGGACAGCACGACTTGAGTGGAATCTCATATATCCACTCCGTGTTCTCCCCTGACACCAATATGGGGAAATCCAGACTTGCCTCTGCAGGACACAGACTGCCCGCAGACCAAACTAAACCTATTCCCAAACTGGGTAGCTAGCTTTGTGTCAATAGGGAGATTAAAGACAAGAGAGTAGATTTTGACGGACCATCCAGACTCCCCCAGTTCCTTGGTTTGTTTATTTACACAGTGGGCACTATATTAACACTCACAAATACAGAACACAGCTTATGAGGGACCCTACACCATTTGAATCACTGTGTACAAAACAAAAAACATCCAGACACCTCGTCTCAAACATTTACACCCTACTCTTACAAACTGTTGATAGTCCCCTACCAAGTTATACCAGAATGTGGCACAAAGAACTAGGGACGGAGCTTGCGAGGAGGAATGGCTATGGATTTTCAGAGCTGTTAGGACCTTGTCAGTTTCAGCATGGAGCATGTTGAGTCAGCAACACAGGAGTCCCATTATAAACAATTGAGCCGTTGGTACACTCACACCATACTAGACTCAAGACAATCTACCCCAGAGTCTCTGATATTAATGTTGGAGAGGTGCTGTGAGACAGGTACGGATATTAGGGCATATTAGGTGGGGGACTTGCAGCCACTTCTAGAGGGCTTTTGGACCTCTGTATGGGGGGGAGATTCGCATGGTTATTAGAAGTTAGGACATCCCCAAAACACCTGAGACCCTGCTGTTTCACTTTTTCAGACAAAATAAAGAACCCCATTAAAAAAAGCCCCTTTCTGATGTTAATGTTGACTGGGGCAAAAAACCTGATTCCTCTCCGCTGGAAATCAGCTCAGATTCCCACGCTAGAGGAATGGAGACAAATGTACAAAATGTCCTACTTCTTGTAAAATTTCACTATGGTAAAGATCTCGAAAATGGAGTTACTGCAGATGTGGAGGGGAGCTGAGGGGGTGAATTTTGGGCCTAGGGCATTTCGAGACCTGACCTAGTAGTTTTTTTTTTCCCTCTTCCCCTTCTCCCCCCCCCTTTTTCTTCTTCCCCTTTCTTCTATGTCCTTACTCTAGCTTTTCTGGATCCGGAATCTATTCATGGTTATGTATTCTTTGAAGGAGTGTAGATGCTGTAGCTTCCTTGCTCGGCAGTACACTAGGGTATGCCATTAATCTCTGTATTAATTCTATGGACCTGATATGTTATTGAGTATAAATGTTATTATTACATCATGTCTTCGATTGTAAGGCATGGTATATGATATAGGAAAAATGTAGAAAATGGAAACATAGAGCTACTTGAGTATTATGTATTTTGTTAGATGGGTGGTGTTAGAGATGTTCATCAGTCACTCTTCAATATAGGCATCTAGATCCGAATGTTTATGGTCTATCAACAATTTATATGCCTTCTTTTTTGTAGAGACTTTACCAATATTGTATCACTGTCTGCAAAGATTGATACTTTCTGAATGTTGTATGATTATTCTCTCAATAAAGTTCTTTTGAAAAAAAATAATAAAAAAAAAAAATAAATTGAGTCACTTACTGGAAAATTAGTACTACTTTTGCAAGCTGGTAGGATAGTCTGGGCAGGAAGGGTCTGTCAACTTTACTAGCAATGAGTTTCGGATTTACTAAACAGGAGAATGTATGGTTCAGGCTACATCACTGGCAACAAGGTACAGCATCACTAACAGGATAATCAGGAGCAGGTAGAGTTCAAGCAACAACATTAGCAATGTAGCATAGAATCACTAAGAAGGAGAGTAGTCAGAGCAGGCAGAGTTCAGGCAACACTACTGGCAACAAGGTATAAAGTCACTTAGCAAAAGGGTGGTTAGAAACTTCAGCAATAATGTCAGGCAACTGTCAGTGCAAGAATTAGCACAGCCAGACGGTTTCTGAAATGCTTTATTTAAAAAAAAATGTGGGTGCACTAACGAAGGCCTAGATTTGGAGTTTTGTCGGTAACGACCCGCGTAGCTAACGCCGGCTTTTTTCTGGCCGCACCATAAAAAATAAACTCTGGTATTGAGAGTCCACATAAAGGCTGCGTTAGGCTCCAAAAAAAGGAGCGTAGAGGCATTTTTAAACGCAACTTCAACTCTTGATACCAGAGTTGCTTAGTGGACGCGGCCAGCCTCAAAAACGTGCTCGTGCACGATTCCCCCATAGGAAACAATGGGGCTGTTGAGCTTAAAAAACTATAGACAGGAGGAATGGGGGGTTATTTTGAAGAGGTCAACCAATATCAAGGGAGACCAAACCAGCAAAAGAATAAGGAATGAAAATAGATTGGAGTCAAGACAGTCAGAGATACCCGTGACAAACAGGTTCACATCCCCTAGCTACGATAAGTAAACATCAACCTGCCCCTAGTGAGACCATGGGTCATATAGACCTAACTAGAGAGGAAAAGGATTTTTTAGGCCACACCCCCCTCAGGGAGGGGGGCTCCTCAACTAAGAGGGCTTGAATGGACAAGGAAAGGAAGAAAAAGTTGTAAGATCAAGGGAAAGAAAAAGACAAATAGAGGAATTAGAGGAGGAAGAAGTGAGAGAAGAAGAAAAAATGGAAGCCAAAAGACAGAAGTAGTTAAGAAAGTTAGGATCTTCAATTTAAGTGAAAAAACTCTAAGTAAAGAAGAAGAAAGAGTTCTGAATTTGGGACTCTCTTTTGCCCCTTCAAAAAAGCTGAATAGGTTTGAGACACATATAAATGTAAGAAAGTATGTGAGAAATCTAACTCTTAAACGTTTTTTTTCTAAAGAATCCAGTTGAAAGGTATATTACTAATGAACCAAGAGAACCTGATCTATACAAACATACAGAACTAAAAACAAAAATCTAAGTTCTACCCCAAGAATGACAGAGGGGAGCAATTTGGAGACCTTTGAAAAGATGGTTCTGGCAGACTTAAGGGAGGGTGCAGACAGAAAACATAAATTTAAGAGAAATTTAAGTAAGAAGGATAGGGAAGTATTAGAGAACCTTCAGAAAAACAACGGATATAACCATAAAAATGGCAGATAAGGGTGGAAGCCTAGTAATTCTGGATAGTACTAAGTATAAGATCGAGGCTGAGAGATTATTGAGTGATAGAAAAACATATAAAAAACTAGAGATGGATCCAACCAATAAATTTTCAGGGGCTAAGCTGGATAAATTTTGGATAAAGGCAGAGAAAAAAGGCATTCTAACAGATAAGGAGTATTCATATATTAAACCCCAACATCCTAGGATTCCTATATTTTATTCCTACCCAAGGTCCACAAAAGTCTTACTAACCCACCCGGGAGACCAATAGTCTCAGGGATAGACTCGTTGACGGCTAATTTATCCGAATACGTGGATAAGTTCCTACCAAAAATATGTGGTACAATTAGATTCATATCTAAAGGATTCCACCAGTGTGTTAAGAATACATGAAGGGATTAAGTGGGAGAAAGAATTTGTGATGGCCACTTGTGATGTATCTTCACTTTACACCAATATTAAGCACAATTTAGGGTTGGAGGCTGTAGAGGGGTACTTGATTAAAGATAATACGATAGTAGAAGAACAGAGAAATTTTATTTTGGAAATTATAAGTTTTATTTTAGAACATAATTATTTTTCATTTGACTGCAAGTATTTCCTACAAATTGAGGGGGACAGCAATGGGCACGAGATTCGTACCGAGCTACGCTAATCTGTTTATGGGGGACTGGGAGCAAAGGTTCCTCCAGTTTGCGGAGCTCGGTGCGAATCTCGTGCTTTTTAAAAGATACATAGATGATATTCTAATAATCTGGCGAGGAACTGAAGATTCCCTTAAAGAAGTATTCAACACCATGAATAATAATTGACAGAGGATTGACTTTACATATGAAATTACTGGGGAATCGATTAATTTCTTAGACTTAGAGATAATGGCAAATAAGGAGGAATTAATAACCAGAAACACATTTTAAACCGACGGATTCCCAATAATTATATTCACGCAACTAGCTGCCACTATTTTAAATGGAAAGAAAACATACCGGTAGGACAGTGCCTGAGGATTAGAAAAAATTGTACAAGAATTGAGGATTTTAATGAACAAGTGGAGGTATTAGAGGAAAGGTTCAGGGAAAGGGGCTATAAAGAAAATAATATAAAGAATGCCATAACAAGGGCCAGGACCACTAATAGGGACTCACTATTAGAGTATAAAAGAAAGGCAGAGCAAAGAAGAGATACATTGGATATACCATTCATAAACACATATAGTGAGGATCTTGTTTTAATGAAGAAAATTTGAGAAAGCACTGGCACTTGTTAAAAAATGGACCCAGTAATTGGGGACAAATTACCTGTCTACCCAAGGATAGTTTACAAAAAAACTAAGAATTTTAAATCACTGCTAGCACCCAGTGGAGTTCAGAAGACAAAGAAATTGTAAAAAAGATTTGGATTTGAGGGGGGAAGAGGGTAAAAGGTTTTTTTCCCCCTGTGCAACATGCAAAGCATGTAGATGTGGGTTAAAGAAGAAAAAGGTTCCAATCCCGGGCACAAGTAGGGAATTTATTATAAAGGACACAATAAGATGTAGTAACAAAGGGGTGGTTTATATGCTACAGTGCTCATGCAATTTGTTTTATATTGGAGAGAACAACTAGGATGCTCAGGGATCGGATCAGAGAGCACATCTGGAACATAGAAAAGGGAAAACTGGAGACCCACTTATACACACATTTTAGGGAGGTCCACATGAACAATACCAAAGAACTTAAGTTCTGGGGATTGTGTATAGTGAGAAATAATTGGAGGGGGGGTGATTTTGAAAATAAATTAGTTAAAAGGGAAGCAGAATTAATTTATGATTTTAACACCCTATACCCATTTGGTCTGAATTCAGAGTTGGAATTAGCCCCCCTTTCTAAATTTAGAGTTCTATCAGTTTTGGTAACGCTTTATTATTTTTGGGAAGGTATTTTTAGTGCAGCTTTGATTTTTTCTAGGGATTAGATGTTAACCGTTTTAGATTTTGCATTTTTTGAATAGTATATTTAAAAGTAATAGGATTTTAAGGAGGGATTTTGGATAGGACTATAGGGCTAGGTTTGTTTGAGCTAGGTTCGATTTAGATCCTATGCAAATTCCTGTTTTAGATTTTGTATCTTGTATATTTATTAAAAATGCATCAGTTGGAAGTTAGTTCTGTATTTCAAAAATGCATTAGTTATTTTTACTTTATTATCATTGGATGTTGTATTAGACTTATTGTTATTTGTATATTTGTCTATTGATATCTCAGAAAATCGCGCATTAAAGATTCCAATCTAACATTTCGAAATGATTATCCATTTGATATCAGAGTTAAAGCTAGTGAGAAGAATGGCATGGTGAGGTTTTTAGGATTCCCCCCCAGGAAGTACTTACCTGCAGGAAAGGAGTGGGAGTGGTAAACGAATCACCTGTGCAGAGAGAGGATTTAAGGACAGAGGTGAGCAGGAAGTAGCATCTTGAAAAAAGACCCAGGAAAGGGGTTGAAACGCGTAGAGGACTTACCTGCTACTGTTTGTGAACGTCTGAAGAATTGGAGCCTGGACAGAACTCTGTGTACCCTGGCGTACAGAAGTGCAGAGGGCATCCTGTGAAATAAACCATGGTAACTAACACTTGCACAAGTGGTCACCCAGGATCCGGACACCGGGTGACGTAATTCACGGGATCATCGCTGTTTTACATCTGAAGGAGCACCCGGAGTGTCGGGCCAGGTAAGGAGACCTTTGGCAGACACGTTTGGGCGGACATTTGAAAGGAGGTAAGAAAGCCCTCCCGACTTTGTTTATATATTTGACTGTCTGTGTTTAAGAGGACAGTAAGGAATGAACTTTTAAACCATCGGGGGCCAAGTTTTGAATTAGAGAGACTGGAGTTATAAAGGTCCTATTTGGGGGCGCTGACTCGAATATAACAAAGTTGGAAAAGTAACACAAACCCACATTGTCATTCTGGACATTAATTTCCGGGGATCCCCATGGGGACAATAACATTAGGATTTGAACACAAGCGTCTTTAGGTGTTCTCCACTAGCTATCATTTATATCCTCATTTACGAGTATCTGAGAGGTTTGAAATAGTTTGAATGGCTTAACCGGTTCTGATTTTTTTGTATTTGTGAATGGTATTGGATTTTATATTGATTTTAGCTGTGTATTTTAGCTGTGAATTTATTGAACAAAACAGGTTATGTTTCACTGAATATTGCATATGTTTTAAACCAAATACGTTTTAACTGAATATTGCATTTGATTATTAAGTTTTATTCTGACAATAAATTGTATTTTATATGCAGTAAGGACTCCTGGTTCTCTGCCCTTCTGTTTTATTTTTACACCCATCAAGTCTATGCTGTAAGGATTTATTGCCACTCGATAAATTACACTTTTATTGATTACTAAATATATGAAGGGATTTGGTACGTGATTTTAGATTTTTCTAAGGCTGGTTTAATACAGCCAATTTTATATCCATAGATCTGTCTATATATCCTACGGCTCTATAGCGCCTCCTATATCCTTTGTATTTTCATTTTAATTTCGATATTGTCCTAGGGAGGAGGCAATAATTTTAGTGAGGCTTAGTAGGTGTTTGGTCTAGCGCTATACCCATCCGTGTCTGAGCTTAAAAAAAAAACTAACACCTGCAAAAAAGCCGCGTTCAGCTCTTAACGCAGCCCCATTGTTTGCTATGCGTAAACACTTCCTACGTCTGCACCTAACACCCTAACATGTACCCCGAGTCTAAACACCCCTAACCTTACACTTATTAACCCCTATTCTGCCGCCCCCGCTATCGCTGACCCCTGCATATTTTTTTTTAACCCCTAATCTGCCGCTCCGTAAACCGCCGCTACTTACATTATCCCTATGTACCCCTATGTACCCCTAATCTGCTGCCCCTAACACCGCCGACCCCTATATTATATTTATTAACCCCTAATCTGCTCCCCACAACGTCGCCTCCACCTGCCTACACTTATTAACCCCTAATCTGCCGACCCGGGACCCTAAAATAAATAATATAATAATTTAAAATAAAGTTATTAACCCCTAATCCGCCTCACTACCCTATAATAAATAGTATTAACCCCTAATCTGCCCTCCCTAACATCGCCGACACCTAACTTCAATTATTAACCCCTAATCTGCCGGACCGGAGCTCACCGCTATTCTAATAACTGTATTAACCCCTAAAGCTAAGTCTAACCCTAACACTAACACCCCCCTAAGTTAAATATAATTTTAATCTAACGAAATTAATTAACTTTTATTAAATAAATTATTCCTATTTAAAGATAAATACTTACCTGTAAAATAAATCCTAATATAGCTACAATATAAATTATAATTACATTGTAGCTATTTTAGGATTAATATTTATTTTACAGGCAACTTTGTAATTATTTTAACCATGTACAATAGCTATTAAATAGTTAAGAACTATTTAATAGCTACCTAGTTAAAATAATTACAACATTACCTGTAAAATAAATCCTAACCTAAGTTACAATTAAATCAAGTTCACTCCGATTGGCTGATCCAATCAGCCAATCAGATTGAGCTCGCTTTCTATTGGCTGATCGGAACAGCCAATAGAATGCGAGCTCAATCCTGATTGAATCAGCTAATCGGATTGAACTTGATTCTGATTGGCTGATTCCATCAGCCAATCAGAATATTCCTACCTTAATTCAGATTGGCTTATAGAATCCTATCAGCCAATCGGAATTCGAGGGACGCCATCTTGGATGACGTCCCTTAAAGGAACCGTCATTCTTCAGTTGGACCGCCGGAAGAAGATGGGTCCGCGGTGGAGGTCTTCAGGATGGAGCCGGTCGTCATCGGATGAAGATAGAAGATGGCCGCTTGGATCAAGATGGTTGCCGGTCCGGATCGCCTCTTCTTCACGGATAGGATGAAGACTTTGGAGCATCTTCTGGACCTCTTCAGCCACCGGATGATGGATCGCCAGCCCCCGCTTGGATTGGATGAAGATTTTGGAGCCAGGACGGATCGGTGATACCTGGTGAGGTGAAGACAAGGTAGGATGATCTTCAGGGTCTTAGTGTTAGGTTTATTTAAGGGGGTTTGGGTTAGATTAGGGGTATGTGGGTGGTGGGTTGTAATGTTGGGGGGGGTATTGCATGGTTTTTTTTTACAGGCAAAAGAGCTGAACTTCTTGGGGCATGCCCCGCAAAGGGCTGGTAAGGTAAAAGAGCTTTTGAACTTTATTATTTAGAATAGGGTAGGGCATTTTTTATTTTGGGGGTCTTTGTTATTTTATTAGGGGGCTTAGAGTAGGTGTAATTAGTTTAAAATTGTTGTAATATTTTTCTTATGTTTGTAGATATTTTTTGAATTTTTTGTAACTTAGTTCTTTTTTATTTTTTGTACTTTAGTTAGTTTAATTTCATTGTAGTTATTTGTAGATATTGTATTTAATTAATGTATTGATAGTGTAGTGTTAGGTTTAAGTTGTAGGTAATTATAGGTATTTTATTTAATTAATTTAATGATAGTATAGTGTTAGGTTTAATTGTAACTTAGGTTAGGATTTATTTTACAGCTAATGTTGTAATTATTTTAACTAGGTAGCTATTAAATAGTTCTTAACTATTTAATAGCTATTGTACCTGGTTAAAATAATTACAAAGTTGCCTGTAAAATAAATATTAATCCTAAAATAGCTACAATGTAATTATAATTTATATTGTAGCTATATTAGGATTTATTTTACAGGTAAGTATTTATCTTTAAATAGGAATAATTTATTTAATAAGAGTTAATTTATTCGTTAGATTAAAATTATATTTAACATAGGGGGGTGTTAGTGTTAGGGTTAGACTTAGCTTTAGGGGTTAATACATTTATTAGAATAGCGGTGAGCTCCGGTCGGCAGATTAGGGGTTAATAATTGAAGTTAGGTGTCGGCGATGTTAGGGAGGGGCAGATTAGGGGTTAATACTATTTATTATAGGGTTAGTGAGGCGGATTAGGGGTTAATAACTTTATTAATAGTTGCGGTGCGGGTCCACTCGGCAGATTAGGGGTTAATAAGTGTAGGCAGGTGGAGGCGACGTTGTGGGGGGCAGATTAGGGGTTAATAAATATAATAACAGGGGTCGGGCGGGTGTTAGGGGAAGCAGATTAGGGGTACATAAGTATAACGTAGGTGGCGGTCGGCAGATTAGGGGTTAAAAAAATTTAATCCAGTGGCGGCGATGTGGGGGGACCTTGGTTTAGGGGTACATAGGTAGTTTATGGGTGTTAGTGTACTTTAGAGTACAGTAGTTAAGAGCTTTATGAACTGGCGTTAGCCCAGAAAGCTCTTAACTACTGACTTTTTTTCTGCGGCTGGAGTTTTGTCGTTAGATTTCTAACGCTCACTTCAGCCACGACTCTAAATACCAGAGTTAGAAAAATCCCATTGAAAAGATAGGATACGCAATTGACGTAAGGGGATCTGCGGTATGGAAAAGTCGCGGCTGAAAAGTGAGCGTTAGACCCTTTTTTGAGTGACTCCAAATACCGGAGTTAGCCTAAAACCAGCGTTAGGAGCCTCTAACGCTGGTTTTCACGGCTACCGCCAAACTCCAAATCTAGGCCGAAGAGTGTCTGAAGGAGCAATGCACGTAGTAACAACAGAGCCTTGGAAGAAGCAGCTCATAACCAAGGTGTTCTAACACAGATCCACAATAACAAAAAATCAATAGTAGTTTGGGAGCGCTAGAAGCTAAATGAGAAAATTCTGGAAACTGATATATATTTATCAAAATATATTTATTAAAATAATATAAAACATGTATATAACATTTAGAATAGATTGTGGGACGTCTCCCTTTGTAGTTTAAGAACAAGTAAAATTTACTGCATCAAAAAAAACACTTTTGTATATTTCTCTAAAAGATTCCACCTAGGTTTTTCTTTTTCACCTTGAATCAATTATCTTTTAATTTCCACCTTAATTCTGATGCTAAGTAGTCGTAAGAAATTTCTCAGATATTATATTGTTTCCTACTTTTGTATTGTTACTTTGTATCAGATGGAAACAATTTACATTTCATAGTCCAATAGATTGTTATTTCAGTTGTTATCTTTTTGTAGCAATGTCTTTTGGTGTATAGTGTATAAACAGAGTTGTCTGTACTTAGTAAAAATTTGATATTTTTTGATGGGGCTTACCGGTTCTTCTGACACGTCTGTGTCTGATGGTATCTCGGTCTCTCTTACCGGTTTTTTCTTTTGTGTCTCTCCTCCCTGTATATTGTAGTATCTCCGATATCGAGAATAGAAACCTAGACCACGCTCCTGCGTGTATGGGTTTCCTTCTCTGCCGGTTTGTAGCGAGTTTGGCCTCTATATTCAGGATCTCGTTTTTTCCCCCCGGCTGCTTCTTGATACAGGTGTGAACGTCTCAGCGTGTAGAGGTAATCTTGGACTTCTAGTACAAACGGCCGTTTGTTTTTTGAACTTTCTTTTCCTCTACTTCCTTCGATAGGGGATAGGTAAAGTTGTTAGTCCAATTTTTTGAAGGCAGGTAATAGCAGGTAACGTCTACGCGTTTCGCCAACAGGCTTTGTCAAGACGGATAATGTTTGTTCTGAGCCCGGCAGTTTAAATAGCCCTCTTTTCTTTTTGATTGGTTGGTTGTTCCTTTAATTTGATAGGTGTGATTTTTAAGGTGGATTTAAATAAGGTGGAATCTTTCTGGATCCGTATCTCTTACATCTGATAGTTCTCATGCATCTTTGGATAGGTGTGATTTTTAAGGTGGATTTCTTTAGTATGGATTAGGTGGAATCTTTCCAGGTCTTTATCGTTTATTTCTGATAGTTCTTATGTTTCACTTGATGTCTAATAGTGATAGTTTTTATGTTATAATATATATATATAATATATTTACACTTGGTTGTAATGACATTCTTTATGATGGATTCTTATCACGTTTAACTTTTTATTTGATTAAGAATTATAAAAATAATTTTAAAAATAATTTTTGCAATAAAAATTCAACTGACAGAAAAATATAGAGATTTTGGAACTTATAATTTCTTAGTCTTAATGTAAGGTTTAGCCTTTACTTAGGCATAACTAATTGCCTTTTTGCTTTTACAATTATATGATTTATAGCTTTCTGATGTATGTTGAAGGTATAGTGTTTCTCTGGACTTTTATTTCTAAATTGTAAATTTCCCCTTTGTTTATTGTGTATATTTTGGCTGTTTGATTATCTGATTGTACACTAATCTAGATGAGAATCAGGTTTTTCTGATAGATTGTGTTATATATATTTTTATTGACTTTTAAGACAGAAGGAAAGGGGACAAATCTAGTTCTGAATTTAATCCTGCTGGATAAAGGGTTTGCATATTATAAATTAGTTCTGCTTCTGTTCTTAGGAGTTTTTCTTCAAAATTACCTCCTCTCCATTCTGGTTTTAGTTTTTTTATGCCCCAGAAGGTGAAGTCTTTTAAATTATTCTTATGTATGTCTCTAAAGTGGGTATATAAATGTGTGTCTAGATTCCCTCTGTCTATACATGATAAATGTTTGCGTATACGTTCCCTTAGAGTCCTGGTGGTCTCTCCTATGTATTGTAATTGGCATGTGCATTGTATAATGTAAATCACACCCTTATCCTGACATCTTATGGTTTCTTTATATGATGGACTAGACCATTTGTATTTGACTTAATTTTTTTACATTTGTTGCTAAATTTACAGGATCTACAGCCGAAACATGGGTAAAAGCCAGCTAGTTTATTTCCTAATAGATCTTTTTCTAGTGTGGAATTTGTTTTAATTTGTTTAAACTCACTGGGAGCTAGTATTTTCTTGAAGTTTTTTGCTTTTTAAAAATAATTTTCGGGTTCTCTGTCATTTTTTCACCTATGAGGGGATCTGTTTGGACTAGGTGCCAGTGTTTTTTGATTATTTTTTGTAAAATATGATGGTCACAATTGTAATCAGTAATTAGTGCAACATTAAATTTATCTTCTTGCTCTTCTTTATTGTCCAGATTGTTCGAGTTTTTATTTTTATATGTAAGTAGAGTGTTTCTGTCTTTTTGATCTACCTGTTCTTTTGCCCTTTTTATTGTTTCTATATTGTACCCTCTGTCCATGAATTTCTTTTCGAGTATCTCGGTTTGTTCTAAATAATCTGAAGTTTTTGTACAATTTCGTTTTATTCGCAGGTATTGTCCTTTAGGGATATTTTCTTTCCATTTATTTAAATGGCAGCTTTTAAAGTGTATTAGGTTATTTGCGTCTACTTTTTTGAAGTGTGTTTTTGTTGTTATTTCTTTTTCAACAATTTCAATATCCAGGTCTAGGAATGTAATTTTTTCTTTACTTATGTTATGTGTGAAGTTTATTCCTATGTCATTATTATTCATGTCTGTGATGAATTTATCTAGCTCCATGGATGACCCTTTCCATACAAAGATGATGTCATCAATGTACCTCTTATAGAGCACGAGATTTGCACCGAGCTCATGTTTGGGAATGAATTCTTCTTCCCATTTTCCCAAAAATAAATTTGCATAGCTCGGTGCAAATCTCGTGCCCATGGCGGTTCCTTTTGTTTGTAGATAGAATCTTTTGTTAAAGGAAAAATAATTCTGATTCAAAATAAAATCAATACCTTGAAGTATGAAGTCTCTTTGTTTTTGATTTAATGTATTATCCCTAACCATATACATTTCTGCTGCTTTTGTGCCTAGTTGATGTTGTATGCTCGTGTATAGAGAAGAAACATCGCACGTGCCAATCAAATAATTATCTTTCCATTCTAAGTTATTGAGATTTTGTAGTATATCAGTAGTATCTTTAAGGTAGGAAGGTAGAATTTTTACATATTTTTGCAGAAAGTTGTCAATGTATTGTGATAAGTTTGCAGTTATAGACCCTATTCCAGATATTATAGGCCTACCAGGTGGATTGGTGAGATTTTTGTGCAGTTTTGGCAGGTAGTAGAATACAGGTATTTTTGGGTATTTTGGACATAGAAAATCAAATTCCTTTTTATGTATTATATTTTGACTTTGAGCATCTTTCAGTATGTTGGTTAGTTTATTTAAGAATTTTTTTGTTGGATCCATTTTAATTTCTTTGTAAGTGTCTATGTCTCCTAGGAGTCTGTTAGCCTCATTTATATAACTTATTGTATCTAAAAGGACAATACCTCCTCCCTTATCAGCAGCCTTAATTGTCAGTTCTTTGTCTTTTTGTAGGTTCTTTATTATTATATTTTCTTTTCTGGACAGATTTCTTAATTTATGTTTATTTTGTTTTAATTTAGCAATGTCATTTTGTACTAATTTTTCAAAGAGCTCAAGGTTTCTTCCTTTTTCATTAGTTGGGTAGAATTTTGATTTTAATTTTAAATTTGTGTGTTTTATTTCTGGGGTTGTTGTATCTGTATTCGTGATTGTTCTATTAGAGGTTATTTGTCTTTCTATTGGGTTTTTTTACAAAGAATCTTTTTAGTGTTAGCTTTCGTACAAATTGGCTTATGTGGATATGTGTATTGAATTTATTCATTTTAGCCGTAGGGGCAAAACTTAGACCAAGTTGTAGTACTTTTTCTTGTTCTTTTGTTAATATTTTGCTACTTAGATTAAAAATCCCTATAGGTGGGTTTATTTTGTTTTCTTTACATTCTTTTGTGGTTGGACTAACAACTTTACCTATCCCCTATCGAAGGAAGTAGAGGAAAAGAAAGTTCAAAAAACAAACGGCCGTTTATACTAGAAGTCCAAGATTACCTCTACACGCTGAGACGTGCACACCTGTATCAAGAAGCAGCCGGGGGGAAAAAAACGAGATCCTGAATATAGAGGCCAAACTCGCTACAAACCGGCAGAGAAGGAAACCCATACACGCAGGAGCGTGGTCTAGGTTTCTATTCTCGATATCGGAGATACCTACAATATACAGGGAGGAGAGACACAAAAGAAAAAACCGGTAAGAGAGACCGAGATACCATCAGACACAGACGTGTCAGAAGAACCGGTAAGCCCCATCAAAAAATATCAAATTTTTACTAAGTACAGACAACTCTGTTTATACACTATACACCAAAAGACATTGCTACAAAAAGATAACAACTGAAATAACAATCTATTGGACTATGAAATGTAAATTGTTTCCATCTGATACAAAGTAACAATACAAAAGTAGGAAACAATATAATATCTGAGAAATTTCTTACGACTACTTAGCATCAGAATTAAGGTGGAAATTAAAAGATAATTGATTCAAGGTGAAAAAGAAAAACCTAGGTGGAATCTTTTAGAGAAATATACAAAAGTGTTTTTTTGATGCAGTAAATTTTACTTGTTCTTAAACTACAAAGGGAGACGTCCCACAATCTATTCTAAATGTTATATACATGTTTTATATTATTTTAATAAATATATTTTTGATAAAATATATATCAGTTTCCAGAATTTTCTCATTTAGCTTCTAGCGCTCCCAAACTACTATTGATTTTTTGTTATTGTGTATTATTTAACGGTAATTATAGGGAAAATTACTTGTGAGGGAGCTTTGGGGAATAATACCTGGCGCTGCTCTTTATAAACTTATATCTAACACAGATCCACAACGTGTTGGACTAAAAACAGCACAATATGACACTGAAGCCGAGGACATATTGGGAGTTGGACTGAGCCTTAGCCCAGTTCCTATTAGTTGATGGGCTCCTGTGAGTCTAGGCGGGCAACCTTGTTTAAAACCTTCCACCCAAGTAAAAAATGTACCTGCTGTTTTCACTGATGTGAACCTGGAAGAAAAGTAAGTGGTTCCTCCTTCTCCTGTATTAGCTTAATCTGTCCCATTTCCTACTCTTGCTGTCCCTCTACAACTCTAATCACTTCTCCCTCTCATGTACACATGGTGGGGACATCAGGCTTGGAAAGAAAGAGACCCATATGTTTAGTAATTAAAGGCAAGAGGTGTATGTTTAGGATCATACATTCCTTGGTAGTGGCAAAGAACCCCCTTCTTCCATGCTAGAGGCACAACCTATTACTTAAAATAGTAAGATTTTGTTTCCCATTTATTCATTCATGTGGCAGAGTCCCATGAGTATGGAGCATATTTTAATGGTTGTGAAGTGCTCGACTGTAACCTGAGTCATGGGAAACAGCTAATCTTAATATAAACCTTCATATACTGGAATTATTCCCTATGGTGGTGGAAACTGTAGTTCATTCTTAAAGGAATTCTGATGTAACAACATTATTGTGGTTCATACCGATAATTTTCTCTGGTGGTGAGGTACTTGGGACACCTGGTATTGTGTAGTTTTCAAAATTATATTCTCTGGGTGGGATGTACCGGGATTCAATAATATCGGAGCAGATCAATTTTCTAGGTTTCAGTGGGATGTTATCAAGTTCCAAATACTAAGTTAATGAGACACCATATCCTGGTCATCTAATAAATTACCATTGGCAGGAGTAGAGTAGCTTCAGGTTTCACAGGGTATGTCATCACCAAGAGATTTGCAAGCAGGAATGCATGATTGTCCTGTGCTTTACATTATTGAAAAGTAAGGCAATGTTCCATCTCCAGTAGATTGTTGGCTGTCCCCTTTTCCTACAAATTGTTTAATATATGCCGACAAATGTAATAGATTTTTGTAAAGTAGATAGTACAAAGCTGGGGCTGTATTAAAATCAAAACTAGAGATGCTGAAAACATATTACACCCAATAGTCTGGAAGCATTAAGATCCATGTTTCCCTCATAAAATAAAGTTAATATTTTTCAGGTAGCTTTTTCATTTGCATTTTTTTTTTGCTTGTCAGGTTAGCGTGATTGAAGTCCTCGCATAAAGGGTTAGGGCTAAATAAAAAGTTGCATTAAGCACAACATAAATACATTAAAATAAAGTGTTACACTCGTATATACACTAGCTAACAAAAATTATTAATATAAATATAAAAAAAGTTATGTGTTAAAAGGTATATGGTATATAACAAGTTATTTGAATGAAAAGGGCTATAATGTATATATACATAAATATACATGTGTTTGTATGTATATTTTCATATGTTTCTATGTGTATCCATGCATATTTATATTTATATGTATATATATATATATATATACGTATATACATACATATATACACATTTAAACACATATATACATACAGTCATGGCCAAAAATATTGGCACCCCTGCATTTCTGTCAGATAATGCACCACTACGCCCAGAAAATTGTTGCAATTACAAATGTTTAGGCATTCTCATGTTTATTTATTTTGTTTTTATTGGCATGACCACTCTTCTTTCGCCAACTGCTCCAGGTCTCTTAGATTGGAAGGGTTCCTTTTCCCAACTGCTGTTTTGAGATCTCACCACAGGTGCTCTATGGGTATGAGATCTGGACTCATTGCTGGTCAGTTCAGTACTCTCCAGTACTTTGTCTTAAACCATTTCTGGGTGCTTTTTGACATGTGCTTTGGGTCATTATCCTGCTGTAAGACCCATGACCTCTGACGGACACCCAACATTCTGAAACTGGACCCTACATTGCACCACAGAATTCTTTGGTAGTCTTCAGATTTCATAATGCCATGCACACAGTCAAGACATCCAGTGCCTGAGGCAGCAAAGCAACCCCAAAACATCAGTGAACCTACACCATGTATTACTGTAGGTGCTATATTCTTTTCTTTAAAAGCCTCATTTCTTTTTCTGAAAACAGTAGAATGATGGGCTTTACCAAAAAGCTGTAATTTTGTTCCATCTGTCCACAGCACATTCTCCCTAAAGGATTTTGGCTTCCTCAGGTAAGTTTTGGCAAACTCCAATCTGTTTTTATTTATGTTTCTGTGTTAGCAGTGGGGTCCTCCTTGGTCTCCTACCATAGTGTCCCTTTTTATTATAGTGCAAGCTGACACATTTGTACTCTGTGCCTGAAGGTCAGCTTGAATTTGTCTAGAAGTTTATTTGAGGTTCTTTATCCATCATTCGAACAACCCTTCGTTGCAATCTTTGATCAATTTTCTCTTTTGTCCATGTCCAGGGAGATTAGCTACAGTGCCATGGGCTGTAAACTTCTTGACAATGTTGTGCACAGTAGACACAGGAACATTAAGATCATTCAGACAATTCTTTGCTGCTCTTTCTCTTCTTCATGCTCAGTGTGGCACAAAGAAACACACACCAGAAAGGTTGAGTACATTTTTCGCCATTTTAACTGGTTGCCGGTATGGGGCGCGATCCGATATCGATCGCAGTTTGCGGCGCAAGCGAGGGAACCGGCGTCGCCCGCAGTTTCAGCTCGCAACTCGAGTCATCCCATATAGGTCGCCGTCAGATGCTAACGTGCCGTAAGTCTCACAAACCAGCGATGTCCAGAAATCTGCGTAAGTACAAATTTCTGGCGTCGCCAGTGACTTGCGCCACGTTAGAATCTGCCGGCGCCTATAAAACCTGACTAAAGTTTAAAACACCCGCACTGTCTAACACGCCTCCCTAACATAGCCCGCACTGTCTAACACGCCTCCCTAACATAGCCCGCACTGTCTAACACGCCTCCCTAACATAGCCCGCACTGTCTAACCCTCTATCCGCTATCCCCCCCTCACTAGCCTAACAATAAAAATGCTATTAACCCCTAAACCGCCGCTCCCGTACCCCGCCGCAACCTAATAAAGTTATTAACCCCTAAACCCGCCGCTCCCGTACCCCGCCGCCAGCTATATTATATCTATAACCCCCTAAAGTGAGCCCCTAACACCGCCGCCATCTATATTAAAATGATTAACCCCTAATGTAAGCCCCTTACACCGCCGCCATCTCTATTAAAATGATTAACCCCTAATTTAATCTACCTACCCTGCCGCCAGCTATATTATCTATATTAACCCTAAGTATATTATAGTTAATATAGGTATTACATTATATATATTAACTATATTAACCCTAATTATATTAGGGTTAATATAGTTAATATAGTTACTATAGTATTTATATTAACTATATTAACTCTATCTAACCCTAACTAAATTTATATTAAATTAATCTAATTCATTTATAAACTAAAATGTTCCTATTTAAATCTAAATACTTACCTATAAAATAAACCCTAAGATAGCTACAATATAATTAATAATTACATTGTAGCTATGTTAGGGTTAATATTTATTTTACAGGTAAATTGTTAATTATTTTAACTAGGTATAATAGATATTAAATAGTTATTAACTATTTAATATCTACCTAGTTAAAATAATTACCCAATTACCTGTAAAATAAATCCTAACCTAAGTTACAAATACACCTACACTATCAATAAATTTAATAAACTACTAACATCTATCAAAAATACAATTAAATTAACTAAACTAAATTACAAAAAAAACAAAACACTATATTACAAAAAATAAAAAAAAGATTACAAGATATTTAAGCTAATTACACCTATTCTAAGCCCCCTAATAAAATAATAAACCCCCAAAATAAAAAAAATTCCCTGCCCTATTCTAAATTCAACAAATTTCAAAGCTCTTTACCTTACCAGCCCTTAAAAGGGCCTTTTGTGGGGCATGCCCCAAAGAATTCAGCTCTTTTGCATACAAGAAATACAATACCCCCCCCCCCCCATTACAACCCACCACCCACATACCCCTATTCTAAACCCACCCAAACCCCCCTTAAAAAGCCTAACACTACCCCCCTGAAGATCTCCCTACCTTGTCTTCACCACACCCGGGCCGAACTCCTGATCCGATCCGGGCGATGTCGTCCTCCAAGCGGCAAAGAAGAATTCTTCCTCCGGCGATGTCATCCTCCAAGCGGCAAAGAAGAATTCTTCCTCCGGCGACGTCTTCCTCCAAGCGGCAGCAAAGTCTTCATTCTTCCGGCGGCATCTTCAATCTTCTTTCTTCGCTCCGCCGCCGCGGAGCATCCATCCCGGCCGACTGCTAAACTTGGAATGAGGTACCTTTAAATGACGTCATCCAAGATGGCGTCCGCCGAATTCCGATTGGCTGATAGGATTCTATCAGCCAATCGGAATTAAGTTAAAAAAATCTGATTGGCTGATTGAATCAGCCAATCAGATTCAAGTTCAATCCGATTGGCTGATCAGATTGAGCTCGCATTCTATTGGCTGTTCCGATCAGCCAATAGAATGCGAGCTCAATCTGATTGGCTGATTGGATCAGCCAATCGGATTGAACTTGAATCTGATTGGCTGATTCAATCAGCCAATCAGATTTTTTTAACTTAATTCCGATTGGCCTGAATCCTATCAGCCAATCGGAATTCGGGCGGACGCCATCTTGGATGACGTCATTTAAAGGTACCTCATTCCAAGTTTAGCAGTCGGCCGGGGATGGATGCTCCGCGGCGGCGGAGCGAAGAAAGAAGATTGAAGATGCCGCCGGAAGAATGAAGACTTTGCTGCCGCTTGGAGGAAGACGTCGCCGGAGGAAGAATTCTTCTTTGCCGCTTGGAGGATGACATCGCCGGAGGAAGAATTCTTCTTTGCCGCTTGGAGGACGACATCGCCCGGATCGGATCAGGAGTTCGGCCCGGTGTGGTGAAGACAAGGTAGGGAGATCTTCAGGGGGGTAGTGTTAGGCTTTTTTAAGGGGGGTTTGGGTGGGTTTAGAATAGGGGTATGTGGGTGGTGGGTTGTAATGGGGGGGGGGGGGATTGTATTTGTTGAATGCAAAAGAGCTGAATTCTTTGGGCATGCCCCACAAAAGGCCCTTTTAAGGGCTGGTAAGGTAAAGAGCTTTGAAATATGTTTAATTTAGAATAGGGCAGGGAATTTTTTTTATTTTGGGGGTTTATTATTTTATTAGGGGGCTTAGAATAGGTGTAATTAGCTTAAAAATCTTGTAATCTTTTTTTTATTTTTTGTAATTTAGTGTTTGTTTTTTTTTTGTAATTTAGTTTAGTTAATTTAATTGTATTTTTAGATAGATGTTTGTACTTTATTTAATTTATTGATAGTGTAGGTGTATTTATAACTTAGGTTAGGATTTATTTTACAGGTAATTGGGTAATTATTTTAACTAGGTAGATATTAAATAGTTAATAACTATTTAATATCTATTATACCTAGTTAAAATAATTAACAATTTACCTGTAAAATAAATATTAACCCTAACATAGCTACAATGTAATTATTAATTATATTGTAGCTATCTTAGGGATTATTTTATAGGTAAGTATTTAGATTTAAATAGGAATATTTTAGTTTATAAATTAATTAGATTAATTTAATATAAATATAGTTAGGGGTGTTAGTGTTAGATAGAGTTAATATAGTTAATATAAATAATATAGTAACTATATTAACCCTAATATAATTAGGGTTAATATAGTTAATATATATAATGTAATAACTATATTAACTATAATATACTTAGGGTTAATATAGATAATATAGCTGGCGGCGGGGTAGGTAGATTAAATTAGGGGTTAATTCATTTTAATAGAGATGGCGGCGGTTGTAAGGGGCTTACATTAGGGGTTAATAATATTAATATAGCTGGCGGCGGTATAGGGGGATTAGATTAGGGGTTAATAATTTTTATATAGGTGGCGGCGGTGTAAGGGGTCAGATTAGGGGATAGATAAGGTAGATGGCGGCGGTTTTAGAGGCTCACAGTAGGGGGTTAGTTTATGTAGATGGCGGCGGGGGTCCGGGAGCGGCGGTTTAGGGGGTAATAACTTTATTAGGGATTTCGGGGGGGGGGGGGGGTCGCGGTTGATAGGGAGATAGACATTGCGCATGCGTTAGGTGTTAGGTTTATTTTAGCAGATCGCGGTTGACAGGGAGATAGACATTGCGCATGCGTTAGGTGTTAGGTTTATTTTCTAGTTAGTTTAGGGAGTTACGGGGCTCCAATAGTCAGCGTAAGGCTTCTTACGGCTGCTTTTTGTGGCGAGGTGAAAATGGAGTAAGTTTTCTCCATTTTCGCCACGTAAGTCCTTACGCTGCATATTGGATACCAAACTGCGCGGGTTTGGTATACCTGCCTATGGCCCAAAAAACTGCAGGCGACGGCAGAAATATACGCGCGTAACTTCTAGCTTACGCCGTATATAGGATACCAAATCCGCGCAATTATTGGCGTCGTCGGCTTTTGCGGGCGACGATTTTTATCGGATCGACCCCATGATTTCTATATTGGCAGCACCTGTTAGTTGATACAGGTGAGTTTAATTACAAATTACAGGAGCATCACAAACTTGGAATGCAATTATTTCTTACAATTTTGAGAAGGTGCCAATAATTTTGTCCAGTCCATTTTTTAAGTTTTGTGTGGAATGCTCAGATTTGGCTTTTTTTTCTCCATACCAATACAAACAAAAGAAATAAACATGAGAATGCCTAAACATTTGTAATTCAACAATTTTCTAGGCGAAGTGGTGCATTATCTGACAGAAATGCAGGGGTGCCAATATTTTTGACCATGACTGTATGTATATATAAAATAAATAATTAACACATAAGGAGTCATTAAATAAAAAGCTGGAACCAAAGAACAACCTTTCTACTTAGGTGTTGACAAACCCCTCCATACACCTTGAGAGAGATCCCAATAAAAGTAAAAATATGACCATTAGTGCACCCACTAACCCACATCTGTCCTTCTTTTCAGGTTTGATTGTTTTATTTATTGTGGTTAGGTGAGGTTATTTCCGTGGTGTACGATAAATGTCATTAATTAAAGCCAACTTATTTTTTTTATATGTATAGGTAGGTAGATAGATATAGATGCAGTTGCACCAGGGCCCAATAGCTGGGGGGGGGGGGTAGTTTATACATTGTTGTTTGCAGAATGTGTATAACCCTAATGCAGGAGAGCCTTCTATTAGTGCAGAATGTAGGTCCATATGTCTATCTATTAATCTACTCTAAATCAGTATACAGAGCTACATGTATATTATTACTATTGCTTACTACTGAGTTACCTTTTTGGGGGTCCCAACATTTTTTTGCACCATGGCCTCTGTTGATAAGGTTCACTACTGGATAGATAGATATCCAGTAGTGAACCTAATCAACAGAGGGCCCTGGTGCAAAAATAGATAGACAGACGGGGGAGGGACAGAGAGATATTAGGTAGATAGATAAATAGATGGATAGATGTAAAATAAAAGATATAGGATATTTCTGTTCATTAACATACTACACTGTTGCAGGATTTTTGTTGTGCACCTCCCTTCCTTTTTTTTTAAAAAAAATGTCAGCTAGGTTAGTGATGTATAGTGGGATGCTGGACCAAATATAACTGCACTTCCATGGAAAATCAGAATCTACTATAATGCTGTTGTATTTACTCTACTAATAAACCTATTTTTGTGTGTGTGTATAATACTGTAACAAGTACTCCTTAATTAGCTAACCTATGTTTTTTTTTCCCCCTGTGGAAAAATCAATTAAAGAAATGACTGATAGTTAAAAACATTACATTACACACTTTGGTCAGCAGATGGCAGAAGATTACAGGTTAGAGAAATGTTGACACTGCATGGTACAAGCTATGGTTCATAATTTGCTTTTACTTTACTTTTTAAATGGACACAAAGGTTTTTTATTTTTAAAGATGCTATTGTAATGTGTATTGCAGTTGTTTTTTTCATTTTTTTTAAAATCAATTGCTCTGATGCTAGGATGTGTCACTAGACCAATACAGCTTTCATACCACTGACACTATTACATACCTCCCAACATTTCAAAATTCAAAAGAGGGACAGCTACCCCCCCCCCCCCCCCTGCGGCAACAAAATGAAATGTGATGGGCAGGAGCAGGGACGGGGCTTAAAGAAAATCATAAGACCAAAGTAACATAAATAAAATTCTAAATAAAGTCATATATTGTAATTCTCTTAGGCCTAGATTTGGAGTTTGGCGTTAGCCGTGAAAACCAGCGTTAGAGGCTCCTAACGCTGGTTTTAGGCTAACTCTGGTATTTGGAGTCACTCAAAAAAGGGTCTAACGCTCACTTTTCAGCCGCGACTTTTCCATACCGCAGATCCCCTTACGTATTAACCCCTAAACTGCCCTCCCTAATATCGCCGACACCTAACTTCAATTATTAACCCCTAATCTGCCGACCGGAGCTCACCGCTATTCTAATAAATGTATTAACCCCTAAAGCTAAGTCTAACCCTAACACTAACACCCCCCTAAGTTAAATATAATTTTAATCTAACAAAATTAATTAACTCTTATTAAATAAATTATAATTATATTATAGCTATTTTAGGATTAATATTTATTTTACAGGCAACTTTGTAATTATTTTAACCAGGTACAATAGCTATTAAATAGTTAAGAACTATTTAATAGTTACCTAGTTAAAATAATTACAAAATTACCTGTAAAATAAATCCTAACCTAAGTTACAATTAAACCTAACACTATACTATCATTAAATTAATTAAATAAAATACCTACAATTACCTACAATTAAACCTAACACTACACTATCAATACATTAATTAAATACAATACCTACAAATAACTACAATGAAATAAACTAACTAAAGTACAAAAAATAAAAAAGAACTAAGTTACAAAAAATAAAAAAATATCTACAAACATAAGAAAAAATATTACAACAATTTTAAACTAATTACACCTACTCTAAGCCCCCTAATAAAACAACAAAGCCCCCCAAAATAAAAAATGCCCTACCCTATTCTAAATTACTAAAGTTAAAAGCTCTTTTACCTTACCAGCCCGGAACAGGGCCCTTTGCGGGGCATGCCCCAAGAAGATCTTCCTACCTTGTCTTCACCATACCAGGTTCACCGATCGGTCCTGAAGAGCTCCTCCGATGTCCTGATCCAAGCCCAAGCGGGGGGCTGAAGATGTCCATGATCCGGTAGAAGTATTCATCCAAGCGGGGCAGAAGAGGTCTTCCATCCGATTGAAGTCTTCATCCAAGCGGGCAGAAGAGGTCTTCCATCCGATTGAAGTCTTCATCCAGGCGGCATCTTCTATCGACATCCATCTGGAGAGGAGCGGCAGCATCCTGAAGACCTCCGACGCGGAACATCCATCCTGGCCGACGACTGAACGACGAATGACGGTTCCTTTAAATGATGTCATCCAAGATGGCGTCCCTCGAATTCCGATTGGCTGATAGAATCAGCCAATCAGATTTAGCTCGCATTCTATTGGCTGATCGGAACAGCCAATAGAATGCGTGCTCAATCTGATTGGCTGATTGGATCAGCCAATCGGATTGAACTTGATTCTGATTGGCTGATTCCATCAGCCAATCAGAATATTCCTTTTTATACCCTTTCTTGCCTTTCTTGCCAGCCATGCTGTGAAGTACTTGGACGCGTGTGATGGAGCATTGTCCTGCATGAAAATCATGTTTTTCTTGAAGGATGCAGACTTCTTCCTGCACCACTGCTTGAAGAAGGTGTCTTCCAGAAACTGGCAGTAGGACTGGGAGTTGAGCTTGACTCCATCCTCAACCCGAAAGGCCCTACAAGCTCATCTTTGATGATACCAGCCCAAACCAGTACTCCACCTCCACCTTGCTGGCGTCTGAGTCGGACTGGAGCTCTCTGCCCTTTACCAATCCAGCCACGGGCCCATCCATCTGGCCCATCAAGACTCACTCTCATTTCATCAGTCCATAAAACCTTAGAAAAATCAGTCTTGAGATATTTCTTGGCCCAGTCTTGACGTTTCAGCTTGTGTGTCTTGTTCAGTGGTGGTCGTCTTTCAGCCTTTCTTACCTTGGCCATGTCTCTGAGTATTGCACACCTTGTGCTTTTGGGCACTCCAGTGATGTTGCAGCTCTGAAATATGGCCAAACTGGTGGCAAGTGGCATCTTGGCAGCTGCACGCTTGACTTTTCTCAGTTCATGGGCAGTTATTTTGCGCCTTAGTTTTTCCACACGCTTCTTGCGACCCTGTTGACTATTTTGAATGAAACGCTTGATTGTTCGACTGATCACGCTTCAGAAGCTTTGCAATTTTAAGAGTGCTGCATCCCTCTGCAAGATATCTCACTATTTTTGACTTTTCTGAGCCTGTCAAGTCCTTCTTTTGACCGATTTTGCCAAAGGAAAGGAAGTTGCCTAATAATTATGCACACCTGATATAGAGTGTTGATGTCATTAGACCACACCCCTTCTCATTACAGAGATGCACATCACCTAATATGCTTAATTGGTAGTAGGCTTTCGAGCCTATACAGCTTGGAGTAAGACAACATGCATAAAGAGGATGATGTGGTCAAAATACTCATTTGCCTAATAATTCTGCACTCCCTGTATAGGGGTCGGCGATGTTAGGGTAGCAGATTAGAGGTACATAGGGATAATGTAAGTAGCGGCGGTGTCCGGAGCGGTAGATTAGGGGTTAATAATAATATGCAGGGGTCAGCGATAGCGGGGGCGGCAGAATATGGGTTAATAAGTGTAAGGTTAGGGGTGTTTAGACTCGGGGTACATGTTAGAGTGTTAGGTGCAGACGTAGGAAGTGTTTACGCATAGCAAACAATGGGGCTGCGTTAGGAGCTGAACGCGGCTTTTTTGCAGGTGTTAGGTTTTTTTTCAGCTCAAACAGCTCCATTGTTTCCTATGGGGGAATCGTGCACGAGCACGTTTTTGAGGCTGGCCGCTTGCGTAAGCAACTCTGGTATCGAGAGTTGAAGCTGCGTTAAAAATGCTCTACGCTCCTTTTTTGGAGCCTAACGCAGCCTTTATGTGGACTCTCAATACCAGAGTTATTTTTATGGTGCGGCCAGAAAAAAGCCGGCGTTAGCTACGCGGGTCCTTACCAACAAAACTCTAAATCTAGGCCTGTGGCAGCAAATCAAACACAAGCTCAAACCACTGGTATTGCTAAGTGAGCTCTGTATTTAATTAGCACACACACACTAGACACTACATAGCATACACTTACACATGCAGATAAACACACACTACATAGCATACACTTACACATGCAGATACACACACACACTACATATCATACACTTATACAGGAAGATACACAGACACTACATAGCATACACTTACACATGCAGATACACACACACTACTTATCATACACTTATACAGGCAGATACACACACATTACATAGCATACACTTATACATACAGATACACACACCACACTACATAGCATACACTTATACATGCAGATACACACACACTACATGGCTTACACTTATACATGCAGACACACACACACTACATAGTATACACTTACACATGCAGATACACACACTACATAGCATACACTTACACATGCAGATATACACACACACACACACACTACATAGCATACACTTATACAGGCAGATACACACACATACTACATAGTATACACTTACACATGCAGATACACACACACACACACACACACACTACATAGCATACACATATACATGCAGATACACACTTATACATACAGATACACACAGACTACATAGTTTACATTTATACATGCAGACACACACACTACATAGCATTCACTTATACATGCAGATACACACACTTATAGATACAGATAGACACACACTACATCATATATGGGTATCTGTAATTAATTGTATGGTGTCCTGCGGTTGGCAAGCACATTAGCTGGCAGTCTGAGGCTGCCACTGTTCGATCTCCCCTTGTTGTTAGCACTGCTCATCGTATAAAACTGAAGGCATGCTAGTATTATCACCAGGGGTTAGACATCATCACTACCAGAGGTTAGAGTTCACCATTACATGAGGTCAGAGGGTATACAGCCTTCTTACTCCTGCTTAACACACACATCATTCCTTTTCCACAGGGAATATAACAGGTATCTAACCCTGGGAGAGAAAAGCCAGATGCTTCTGAGTATGGGCCTAATAGAATTTTTTTTTTAATGCATGGGAAAATGCGGGGCAGATGGCTAGCAACCCGGGACAGCGGGACAGACCCCTAAAATCGTGACTGTCCCGCGAAAATCGGGACAGTTGAGGGGTATGCTATTATCAGGTGTGAGTGTATGATACATACTGTATTTAGAAGTGTTTATGGTATCAGGATGTGTAATATATAGTGTTATTCTTTATATAGAACATACTGAATGTTAAGGCAAGGGTGAACCATAAAGGTGGGGGAGGAGGAAAAACATGGGGAAGAGAATTAGGTTGCTGAGGGTCTTGCAAATTCTAAGGGTGGCCCTGCAGACTGTGTTTCAAAATCAAAATAAAAAAGGTTTAACTTAACCTTTTTCATGCAAAGCACATTTTGAATATAATTAATGTCTCTTTAAGAAAGAAAGATTAATGTGTGCAGCCAGAAAAAATGTCCCCAGTTTGAACTGAAACATAGATGCCTATGACAAACTCAGCATCTTCTACTTTGCTTGACCTCTTGCACTCTAATCAAATATATTAAATATTTTTTTCTGTTTTGAGCTCATTATGTCCACATGCATGGTTCTAATATTAGGTACTGGTCTGAATCAAGTGGTCTGTTAATTTAATTAACATTGGGCCTTGATCACAATCTGTCAGCTTAGGCATTTCTCGGCTCTCTTTCTGTACAAAAAGGCCCCTTTTCAATCTGATGTAAAAGTGTTTTTGGATCCTTGCTAAAAACCCTATTTTCCTATGGGGCTGTAAAGTTCTCTGCAATCACAATAGATTTTCAAGGCCAAATCTTTACAACTATTTCACAGCTTTTTGCAAAGTCCATCAACTAGCACATGTGCAAAACTCTCTTAAATCGCCAGATAAACCTCCTATTACGTCTTTACGTTGTCTAAATGCATAGCAACAATAAATACACAAACACAATGCTTGGGAGAAAGACCGGTTACAGTCGCGTTTATTAACATAAACTTCTTAACCACGGCTAATATGTCAATATTAGGCAACTCTTTGATCAATAAATAACTAGAACGTGTAGCAAGTTCATCCAACTGATGGCAGCATCTACTCACTATCTTAACCCCTACTGACCGACGGCCAGGGCCCTTCCGGTGCCTGCAGAGTGGCACCCAGTTGCTCACGCTCAATGGCAGAGAGAGAGAGAGTTTGAATGTGTTGAGCTCTTCGGCCTGCAATTCGTAAGGGGGAGGAACCCCTAGGCCAGCACCTAGTGGGCTTCTTCTCCCCCTGTCCTCTAGGCCGTCACTCTTCTCTCTCCTTTCCCGCTCCCAGGGCCCTGACCGACCACCACAAGAGGAAAAGAGCTAAAGTTACTGTTGCCACCACCCTATAGCTGACTAGGTCCTAATACCAAAAAACCAAAATTTTTCTAAAATTTTTTTTTCTTTTTACTGTAAAACTGTACATATTAACAATTTGTAAACATTTTACCTTCTACATAGATTTTTTTTTATATTATTGTTAACAGTGCTTTCCTGATGTCTGCAAGAAATATGTCTAACCCAACATCCATCAGGTGTACTCCATCAGGACGATAAAGATCCTTGTTGTCAGCCGTAATCGACTCATGCCTAATGACAAAGCCGCCTTAGGCCGTGACTGCTCTCCGTACTTCCTTGTTAACCTTCTTACGTACGTTATAAGCTGTCCTCTGTGATACTATGTACCTACAACACAGTCATGCAACTATGTTGGACGAACCCACTTTCACACTTTGAAGCCAAGCACACAACCACCATAAGTCAGAGCCCATGCAATTTCCCCCCAGATGCAATACAATAATGTGAGGTTGTACGTGTCCTGGATAAGAGTGGGCAACTCATCCCATGTTAAACCCCTGCAACATAGCCACTGAATGTTAGACCTGGAGGGGTAAAATCCAAGCTGCTGCCCGTCTGGTGAACAAAGTGCCCTGATGGCTGCCCAATGGATAAAGGAGTGCCCTTTTATCCATATACGAACTGGAGGGCAATTCCTGCCTAGAACAACAGGACAACAAAACTTACTAGAATTTTTATCCTACACCCCACCTCCCTCTCATTTGGGAGAAGTAGGAGCACCCATTTTACCCCCTTTTATGTCCCCTTAGTTCACTGTCAGGGGCCGAATATAAAGCTTGAATCTTGTACTGCCCCGACTTCCAATGTCCTAAGCGCTTCATTTCTGTACTAGAAGACTCGCTAGCCACCGCGCTTGTTGCCACCCCTATTCTAAAAGAATGTGGGGCTATCTTTGCCGGGTCTAGCCCCAACTCTGCTGCCGCTTTCACCAGGACCTTGCAAAACTGAAATAACGACAGTGATGTGCCATCCTTATGGATGAGTAACTGTTGTGAGCCCGATTTCCTCACCATACAGTATGCCTCTACATTCCTCACTGGCCAACCCTCGGGATCGCGTGTCTGTGTTAAAGCAGCCACGCCCCCTTTCCTTCCTGATCAGTCTTTGATCGAGGAATGAGCAAGAGGAGCCCTTCTTCAGAGCGCCTCCAGTGCTCTAACTAAATGCCACCTGAACCCCCGGTTCTGTATGATGACACTAATTCCCCCGGCCTCAGGGCACCCATAAAAGCAAGCAAAAATGCCTCTTGGAAGAGCAAAACCTTGTATGCTGGTGGGCAAACGGATTGCAACTGTCCCACCAGCTCACGTAACCATAGAGGCGTGATGGGCTCACATTGATCCTTAGGGTGCAGATCTATTCTTCCCCACCCTTTCAGAACCTGCCTGACCAGGAATAAACCAGAGAAGTCAGCCAAGCCAAATGTCTTGTTAAAGAATGCGACTGCTGCCAGTCTACTCTGCACCACCAACTTAGTCACCCCCTCCTGTCTCAAGTACACCAACCATTCACACACGTGTACCTGCGAAGCTCAGTGCACTAAGAGCCCCCACTGACAGCAAACAAGTTCCTATATTTTCCAGTGGTTCTTTTATGTTTTCCATGTCTTAGGAGCCAAAGATGCCTGAACTAAGGGGAGGATGGCTTTCCAGCACCCGCCATCTGCCAAAGAAACCTGATTTTGCTGCAGTGGGAGCTACCTTTCTAAACTGATCCCACTTAAACCTAGATAGTGCATCCGTTATTACATTATGCACTCCTAGCATGTGCCTCGCGGTGAACCAAATGTTAAGCTGCAGGCCAAATCTCTCAGGTACGTAACAACTACCGGTGAAGAAGCGGATAATCGATTTATGGCGTACACCACACTCATATTATCCGACCAGAAAACTACCGCTATTTGCCAACCTCTTTCCCCACAATTCAACGGCTACAATAATCGGGAATAGTTCCAGCAGCGCCAGATTCATCATGAGGCCCGAGGTAACGCAGTCTTGGGGCCATGGAGCAGTGCCCCATTCCCTGTCCAGATATGCTCCATAACCAAAACCGCCCGCCGCTTCAGTAAATAAGTGCAGCGATTGGTTTGAAATGGGATGGATGAAGATAGAAGATGCCGTCTGGGTGAAGACTTCTGCGGGCTTGGATGAAGACTTTGGCGGCTTGGATGAAGACTTCTCCCGGCTTCGATGAGGACTTCTGCCGCTTCCTTGAGGATGGAAGTCGGGTCTTCAGAACAGTAAGTCGATCTTCAGGGGGTTAGTGTTAGTTTTTTTTAAGGGTTTATTGGGTGGGTTTTATTTTTAGATTAGGGTTTGGGTGCAATAGAATTAAATGCCCTATTAAGAGCAATGCCCATCCAAATGCCCTTTTCAGGGCAATGGGGAGCTTAGGTTTTTTTAGTTAGTGTTTTATTTGGGGGGTTGGTTGTATGGGTGGTTGGTTTTACTGTTGGGGGGTTGTTTGTATTTTTTATTTACAGGTAAAAGAGCTGATTTCTTTGGGGTGGCAGCTGTGTAGGGGGCGGAAGATTAGGGGTTAATAAAATAATGTAGGTGACGGTGGGCTCCGGGAGCGGCAGGATAGGGGCTAATAAGTTTGTTAGAGTGGCGGTGGGCTCCAGGAGCGGCGGTTTAGGGTTTAATAACTTTATTTAGGTTGCGGCGGGGGCGGGGAGCAGTGGGATAGGGGTTAATAACTTTATTTAGTTGCGGCGGGGTCCGGGAGCGGCGGGATAGGGGTAAAACAGTTTAGTATAGTGTGGGTGTTTAGTGACAGGGTATAAATAAAGCTGTGAATAAAGCTGTGAAAAAGCCAAATAGCAGCGAGATCGATGACTGTCAGTTAACAACAGTCCGCTGCTCATCACCCCGTACTTGGTGCGCAGCTTTTTTGGTAACTTTGGAGAACGTATTCAGGTCCGCGGCAGCAATGTTAGGCGATGTCAGGCGAGCGTATTGGTGCCGGCGAATGCAAGTAAGTTGACGGCTTGATAAGTAGGCCTCTTTAAGTCAGTTATCCCTTAATTTGTTACAGGCCCTCCACTGTCATATGGCGTGTTTTTAATTTAAACTTTAATATTTGATTTAAAGTCACACTCAACCTGTCATGTTTGCCACAAACAGTACTGGCGTCTTCAAAACAAACTTTTAAAAGTGATTGTTTAGTTTCTGGTAACCACCCACTTTTTATTTTGAAAACAAATACTATATATACGTAAAGGTCTTTTTGGGAGCTTTTCTTTTAAAAAAAGGTGTTTGCGGCTGCTGGTTTAACAAACAAATCCATTTTGCATTGTGATCACCCGAGAATGACCAATTTGGACGGAATGTCAAAAGCTGTTTTAGGAGCAAATTGCTGATCGATTGTGATTGACCCCAAATTTTTCATTACTCACCCTTTACATATTATAGGAATAACAGATTTCCTCTAGTTATAACCTTGAGTTATAGTTGTTATTTTATATATCTATTTTGGCCATTATGCTAAACTATTACCCCTAGACATGTCTGCCATGTAAAATGTTTTAGTTTACCTTCAGATGGTGCATCTGTCATTATTGTAAAGATCTGACACCATTTTGATTACAATTTCTTATGGTCATTTATCTGCTATTAGTGGGTGTGTGTGAAACCCATATTTTTGCTTTTATAATTCAGATAGAGCATGTGATATTAAACAATTTTCCAATTCACTTATATTATGTACTTTGTTTAGTTGCCTTGGTATCCCTTGTTGAAAAGGATATCTAGGTAGGCTCAGGAGCTGCTGACTGGTGGCTGCACATATATGTATCATGTTATTGGCTCACACAATGCGTGAAGTAGCTCCCAGTAGTGCATTGTTGCTTTTTCAACAAATAATGCCAAGAGAATAAAGCAAATTAGATATTGGAAGTAAATTGGAAAGTTGTTAAAATTGTACACTCTATGTGAATCATTAAAGGAAAAGTTTGGGTTTCATGTCCCTTTAATATTAATGTGTTATCATTATTATTTGCTTTAATAATTTGGAATAGGTTCAACTTTGATAACCCAACAAAAAGTCATATGATGCACTTGAATGGTAATTCTGATTAACTGAAATTCTGAATATGTATTATTTCTTTTGTAAACTTCACACATATCCTATAATATAAAAGGTCAAGTGTGTTTGTCTGAAGCTGTCATGCGCAGTAGAGACTGCGCGAGGAAAAACACACCTGACCTTCTACAGACTGATCTCCTGGCATCTAGACCGGGTGTGAGGGGGGCGTGGCACGGCAGAGCTGACAGGGATGGGCGTGAGCAGAGCCATGTGGGGCCGTGAGAGAGCTCAAAAGAGGTGGGATAGAGAGAGCAAATGAGAGGGAGAGAGAAAGCAAAAGAGAGGGGGGAGAACAAAAGAGAGGAGGGGAGAGAGAGAGCAAAATAGGGGGGATATAGAGAGCAAAAGAGAGGGAGAGAGACAGCAAAAGAGAGGGAGGAAAAGAGAGGAGGGAGAGAGAGAGCAAAAGAGAGGGAGAGAGACAGCAAAGGAGAGGGGGAGAGACAGCAAAAGAGAGGGGAGAAAGTGCAAAAGAGAGGGGGAGAGCGCAAAGGAGGGGAAAGAGAGAGCATGCAAAAGAGAGGGTGGTAAGAGAGGGGGGAGAGAGAGCAAAAGAGAGGGGAGAGAGAGCAAAAGAGGGGGAGAGAGAGAGCAAAAGAGAGGGAGGAGAGCGCAAAAGAGAGGGGAGAGACCGTAAAAGAAAGGGGGGAAAGAGGGGGGAGAGAGCAAAAGAGAGGGGGAGAGAGCATAAGAGAGGAGGGAGAGAGAGCACAAAAGAGAGAGGGAGAGAAATATCAAAAGAAAGGGGGAGAGAGCAAAAGAAAGGGGAGAAAGAGCAAAAGAGGGGGGATAGCGAGAGCAAACGAGGGGGGATAGAAAGAGCAAAAGATAGGGAGAGAGACAGCAAAATAGAGGGAGGGAATGAGAGAGAGAGCAAAATAGAGGGGAGAGAGAGAGCAAAAGAGGAGGAATAGAGAGAGCAAAAGAGGAGGGATAGAGAGAGCAAAAGAGGGGGAGAGAGACAGCAAAAGAGAGAGAGAGAGAAAGAGAGGGGGAGAGCGCAAAGGAGGGGAGAGAGGGAGCATGCAAAAGAGAGGGGGGGGGAATGAGAGGGGGGAATGAGAGGGGGGAGAGAGAGAGAGCAAAAGAGAAGGGGGAGAGAGAGCAAAAGAGGAGGTATAGAGAGAGCAAATGAGGGGGGATAGAAAGAGCAAAAGATAGGGAGAGAGACAGCAAAAAAGAGGGAGGGAATGAGAGAGAGCAAAATAGAGGGGAGAGAGAGAGCAAAAGAGGAGGGATAGAGAGAGCAAAAGAGGGGGGATAGAAAGAGCAAAGATAGGGAGAGAGACAGCAAAAAAGAGGGAGGGAATGAGAGAAAGCAAAATAGAGGGGAGATAGAGAGTAAAAGAGGAGGGATAGAGAGATCAAAAGAGGGGGAGAGAGACAGCAAAAAAGAGAGGGAGAGAGAGGGGGGAGAGCACAAATGAGGGGAGAGAGGGAGCATGCAAAAGAGAGGGGGGAGAGAGAGAGAGAGCAAAAGAGAGGGGAGAGAGAACAAAAGAGAGGGGGAGAGAGAGAGCAAAAGAGAGGGGGAGAGAGAGCGCAAAAGAGAGGGGAGAGAGAGCGCAAAAGAGAGGGGGAAAGAGGGGGGAGAGAGAACAAAAGAGAGGGGGAGAGAGAGAGCAAAAGAGAGGGGGAGAGAGCATAAGAGAGGAGGGAGAGAGACAGCAAAATAGAGATGAGATAAAGAGCAAAAGAGAGGGGAAGATAGCAAAAGAAATGGGGGAGAGAGAGCAAAATAGGGGGGATAGAGAGAGCAAAAGAGAGGGAGGAGATAGAGAGCAAAAAATATGGACGAGAGAGAGCATAAGAGGAGGGATAGAGAGAGCAAAAGAGGGGGATAGAGAAAGCAAAAGAGAGGGAGAGAGACAGAAAAAGAGAGAGAGAGAGAGCAAAAGAGAGGGGAGAGAGAGAGCAAAAGAGCGGGGGGGGGAGAACGCAAAAGAGAGGGGAAGAGAGAGCGCAAAAGCGAGGGAGGAAAAGAGAGGGGGAGAGAGATAGCAAAAGAGAGGGGCGGAGAACAAAAGAAGAGGGATAGAGAGAGCAAAAGAGGGGGATAGAGAGAGCAAAAGAGAGGGAGAGAGACAGCAAAAGAGAGGGGAGAGAGAGAGCAAAAGAGAGGGGAGAACGCAAAAGAGAGGGGAAGAGAAAGCGCAAAAGAGAGGGAGGAAAAGAGAGGGGGAGAGAGATAGCAAAAGAGAGGGGGGGGGAGAACAAAATAGAGGGATAGAGAGAGAAAAAGAGGGGGATAGAGAGAACAAAAGAGAGGTAGAGAGACAGCAAAAGAGAGGGGGAGAGAGAGCAAAAGAGAGAGAGAGCAAAAGAGAGGGGGAGCGCAAAAGAGAGGGGAGAGCGCCAAAGAGAGGGGAAGAGAGAGTGGAAAAGAGAGGGAGGAAAAGAGAGCGGGAGAGAGAGAAAGAGAGAGAGGGGGAGAGAACAAAAGAGAGGGGGGAGAGAGCAAAAGAGAGGCGAGAGAGCAAAAGAGAGGGGAGAGAGAGAGAGCAAAAGAGAGGGGAGACAGAGAGAGCAAAAGAGAGGGGAGACAGCAAAAGAGAGGGGGAGAAAGGGGAGAGATAGAGAGCAAAAGAGAGGGGGGGAGAGAGCAAAAGAGGGGGGGATAGAGAGAGCAAATGAGGGGGGATAGAAAGAGCAAAAGATAGGGAGAGAGACAGCAAAAAAGAGGGAGGGAATAAGAGAGAGCAAAATAGAGGGGAGAGAGAGGGCAAAAGAGGAGGAATAGAGAGAGCAAAAGAGGAGGGATAGAGAGAGCAAAAGAGGGGGAGAGAGACAGCAAAAAAGAGAGGGAGAGAGAGAGAGGGGGGGAGAGAGGGAGCATGCAAAAGAGAGGTGGGAATGAGAGGGGGGAGAGAGAGAGAGAGCAAAAGAGAGGGGGGAGAGAGAGCAAAAGAGGAGGGATAGAGAGAGCAAACGAGGGGGGATAGAAAGAGCAAAAGATAGGGAGAGAGACAGCAAAAAAGAGGGAGGGAATGAGAGAGAGCAAAATAGAGGGAAGAGAGAGAGCAAAAGAGGAGAGATAGAGAGAGCAAAAGAGGGGGGATAGAAAGAGCAAAGATAGGGAGAGAGACAGCAAAAAAGAGGGAGGGAATGAGAGAGAGCAAAATAGAGGGGACAGAGAGAGTAAAAGAGGAGGGATAGAGAGAGCAAAAGAGGGGGAGAGAGACAGCAAAAAAGAGAGGGAGAGAGAGAGAGAGGGAGAGCGCAAAGGAGGGGAGAGAGGGAGCATGCAAAAGAGAGGGGGGAACGAGAGGGGGAGAGAGAGAGAAAAAGAGAGGGGAGAGAGAACAAGAGAGGGGGAGAGAGAGAGCAAAAGAGAGGGGGAGAGAGAGAGCAAGAGAGGGGGAGAGCACAAAAGAGAGGGGAGAGAGAGTGCAAAAGAGAGGGGGAAAGAGGGGGGAGAGAGAACAAAAGAGAGGGGAGAGAGCAAAAGAGAGGGGGAAAGAGCATAAGAGAGGAGGGAGAGAGACAGTAAAATAGAGATGAGATAAAGAGCAAAAGAGAGGGAAGAGAGCAAAAGAAAGGGAGGAGAGAGAGCAAAATAGGGGGGATAGAGAGAGCAAAAGAGAGGGAGGAGAGATAGCAAAAAAGAGGGGGGAGAGAGAGCATAAGAGGAGGGATAGAGAGAGCAAAAGAGGGGGGATAGAGAAAGCAAAAGAGAGGGAGAGAGACAGCAAAAGAGAGAGAGAGAGCAAAGAGAGGGGAGAGAGAGCAAAAGAGAGGGGGGAGAACGCAAAAGAGAGGGGAAGAGAGAGCGCAAAAGAGAGGGAGGAAAAGAGAGGGGGAGAGAGATAGCAAAAGAGAGAGAACAAAAGAAGAGGGATAGAGAGAGCAAAAGAGGGGGATAGAGAGAGCAAAAGAGAGGGAGAGAGGCAGCAAAAGAGATGGGGAGAGAGAGCAAAAGAGAGAGAGAGCAAAAGAGAGGGGGAGCGCAAAAAAGAGGGGAGAGCGCCAAAGAGAGGGGAGAGTGCCAAAGAGAGGGGAAGAGAGAGTGCAAAAGAGAGAGAGGGGGAGAGAACAAAAGAGAGGGGAGGGAGAAAAAGAGAGGGGACAGAGATCAAAAGAGAGGGGAGAGAGAGAGCAAAAGAGAGGGGAGACAGAGAGAGCAAAAGAGAGGGGAGACAGCAAAAGAGAGGGGGAGAAAGGGGAGAGAGAGAGAGCAAAAGAGAGGGGAGAGAGAGCATAAGACAGGGGGAGAGCACAAAAGAGGGAATAGAGAGAGCTTGCAAAAGAGAGAGGGGGAAAAGAGAGGGGGAGAGAGAGAGCAAAAGAGAGGGGGAGAGAGAGAGAACAAAAGAGAGGGGAGAGAGCGCAAATAAGAGGGGGGGGGGGACAGGGGGGAAGAGAGTGGGAGAGAGAGCAAAAAAGAGGGGATAGAGAGAGCAAAAGAGAGGGGGGGGAGAGAGAGCATAAGAGAGGGTGGAGATAGAGAGAGCAAAACAGAGGGGGAGAGAGACAGCAAAAGCAAAAGAAAGGGGAGAGAAAGAGCAAAAGAGGAGTGATAGAGAGAGCAAAAGAGGGGGGATAGAGATAGCAAAAACATAGGGGAGAGAGAGAGCAAAAGAGTGGGATAGAGAGTGCAAAAGAGAGGGAAGAGAGAGATAGCAAAAGAGGGGGGAGAGAGAGCAAAAGAGGAGGGATAGAGAGAGCAAAAGAGGGGGGATAGAGAGAGCAAAAAAGAGGTAGAAAGACAGCAAAAGAGAGGGGGGAGAGAACAAAAGGGAGGGGAGAGAGAGCTCAAAAGAGAGGGGGAGAGTGCAAAATAGAGGGGGAGAGAGAGCGCAAAAGAGGAGGAAAAGAGAGGGGGAGAGAGAGAGCAAAAGAGAGAGGGGGAGAGAGCAAAAGAGAGGGGGGAGAGCGCAAAAGAGAGGGGGAGAGATAGTGCAAAAGAGAGGGGGAGAGAGCAAAATAGAGAGAGGGGGATAGAGAGAGCAGAAGAGAGGGGGATAGAGAGAGCAGAAGAGAGGGGGAGAGAGAGAGCAAAAGAGAGGGGGGATAGAGAGAGCAAAACAGAGGGGTAGAGAGAGAGCAAAAGAAAGGGGAGAGAAAGAGCAAAAGAGGAGTGATAGAGAGAGCAAAAGAGGGGGGATAGAGATAGCAAAAACATAGGGGAGAGAGAGAGCAAAAGAGTGGGATAGAGAGTGCAAAAGAGAGGGAGGAGAGAGATAGCAAAAGAGAGGGGGAGAGAGAGCAAAAGAGGAGGGATAGAGAGAGCAAAAGAGGGGGGGAGAGCGAGCAAAAGTAGGGGGATAGAGAGAGCAAAAGAGAGGGAGAGAGACAGCAAAAGAGAGGGGGGAGAGAACAAAAGAGAGGGGAGAGAGAGTGCAAAAGAGAGGGGGAGAGAGAGTGCAAAAGAGGAGGAAAAGAGAGGGGGAGAGAGAGAGCAAAAGAGAGAGGAGAGAGCATGCAAAAGAGAGGGGGAGAGCGCAAAAGAGAGGGGGAGAGATAGCGCAAAAGAGAGGGAGAGAGAGCAAAACAGAGAGAGGGGGATAGAGAGAGCAGAAGAGAGGGGGAGAGAGAGAGCAAAAGAGAGGGGGGATAGAGAGAGAGCAAGGGGTGAAACCGCTTGACTGCAAAAAATGGCCCGTGTACATGGGCTTTAGGACTAGTAATACCATAAAGTAATAAATATTATCGTTTGTTAATAGTGATGTTGCAAACATAAAAATTTGGGTTCGCGAACGGCAAACGCGAACTTCCGCAAAAGTTTGCGAACCGGCGAACTGGGCGAACCGCCATTGACTTCAATGGGCAGGCGAATTTTAAAACCCACAAGGACTCTTTCTGGCCACAATAGTGATGGGAAAGTTGTTTCAAGGGGACTAACACCTGGACTGTGGCGTGCCGGAGGGGGATCCATGGCAAAACTCCCATGGAAAATTACATAGTTGATGCAGAGTCTGGTTTTAATCCATAAAGGGCATAAATCACATAACATTCCTAAATTGTTTGGAATAACGTGCTTTAAAACATCAGGTATGATGTTGTATTGATCAGGTAGTGTAAGGGTTACGCTCGCTTCACAGTGACAGACTCCCGCAGCGGGTACAACATCATCATCATCACACCGTACGTCCATGTGTGTAATGCTGCCTGACTGAGACATATCCCTGTTATCTACATCCTCTGGCAATAATGGTTGCGCATCACTCATTTCTTCCAACTGATGTGTAAATAACTCCTTTGACAGATCAAGTGAAGCGGCTGTGGTGCTAGTGCTAGTGGTGGCGGCAGGCGGGTGAGTGGTAACTTGAGAGGTGCCCGAAGCTAAGCTGGAGGAGGATGGTGCGTCAAGGTTCCGAGCGGAAGCTGTAGAAGATTGGGTGTCCTGTGTAAGCCAGTCAACTATGTTCTCAGAACTTTTCGAGTTCAGGGTACGTGGCCTCGGAACACTGGGCATTATTCTAGGGCCAAAGGGAATCAAAGCACCACGACGGCCCCTGCGGGGTGGCCTGCCTCTGCCTGTAATTTTTTTTTCGATTAGTGGTACTATGCGTGCAAGCTACTGTGACAACAGATATGAGTGGCACTGTACACTGGCAGAAGTTGGCAGAATAGACGCTGTAGGCCTGACACACACGCTTGCAGACAACTAACTGCTATTCAATCTATTACAGTCAAAATTGTATTTTTTTTTTAATGTACACTACTGTTACACCAGATATGAGTTACACTGGTGTGACACTGTGCCCTGGCAGGCCCTGAAAAATCTGTTACACATCTACAACCACCAAAAAACAACCATGCTAAATAGTTTCTAAATTTTGTCCTGAGTTTAGAAATACCCAATGTTAACATGTTCTTTGCTTTTTTTGCAAGTTATAGGGAAATAAATACAAGAAACACTTTGCTATTTCAAAACCACTTTTTTTCAAAATGAGCGCTAGTTACATTGGAACCCTGATATCTGTCAGGAATACCTGAATATCCCTTGACATGTATATATATTTTTTTAGAAGACATCCCAAAGAATTGATCTAGGCCCATTTTGGTATATTTCATGCCACCCTTTCACCGCCAAATGCGATCAAATTAAAAAAAAAAATTGTTCACTTTTTCACAAACTTTAGGTTTCTCACAGAAATTATTTACAAACAACTTATGCAATTATGGCATAAATGGTTGTAAATGCTTCTCTGGGATCCCCTTTGTTCAGAAATAGCAGACATATATTATTTTGGCGTTGCTTTCTGGTAATTAGAAGGCCGCTAAATGCTGCTGCGCATCACACGTGTATTATGGCTAGCAGTGAAGGGGTTAATTAGGTAGTTTGTAGGGAGCTTGCAGGGTTCATTTTAGCTTTAGTGTAGAGATCAGCCTCCCACCTGACACATCAGACCCCCGATCCCTCCCAAACAGCTCCCTTCCCTCCCCCACCCCACAATTGTCCCCGCCATCTTAAGTACTGGCAGAAAGTCTGCCAGTACTAAAATAAAAAGTTTTTAATTTTTTTTAGCATATTTACATATGCTGTGGTGTAGCATCCCCCCTTAGCCCCCAACCTCCCTGATCCCCCCCAAAACAGCTCTCTAAACCTCCCCATCTGCCTTATTGGTGGCCATCTTGGGTACTGGCAGCTGTCTGCTATTATTTCACAGTCAAAAAAGTGTTTTGTTTTTTTAAATGTACACTACTGTTACACCAGATATGAGTGGTGGCACTGGGCAAGTGGGCACAGTATACGCTGTGAGTCTGACACACACTCTGGCAGGCAGGCAACTTCAATTAGATTACACAGGAAAAAAAAAAAAGCAGACTGATGTTCTAGCCCTAAAAAGGGCTTTTTGGGGTGCTGTCCTTACAGCAGAGATCAGATGAGTCATTCAGGACTGTAGTGGACACTGAATACACTAGCCTAGCTATCAATTTCCCTATTAAATCAGCAGCAGCTACACTGTCCCTCCTCTCACTAAGAATGAAGCTTCCAAATGAATCTAAAATGGATGCTGTCCAGAAGGTGGGAGGGTCTGGGAGGGAGTGTCTGCCGCTGATTGACTGTAATGTGTCTGCTGATTGTGAGGTAAAGGGTCAAAGTTTACTCAATGATGAAGAATAGGGGGCGGATCGAACATCGCATATGTTCGCCCGCCGCGGCGAACGCGAACATGCTATGTTCGCCGGGAACTATTCGCCGGCGAACTATTCGCAACATCACTATTTGTTAACATAAGTGATAAATGATAATGGCCAAAGATTCTTTCATTTTCAAAACATATATTATCATAGTTTCATTTGACTTAGAAATCTCCATTAAAGGGACAGTCTACAATAGAATTTGTATTGTTTTAAAGGATAGATAAACAATTAATTACCCATTTGCATAACCAACACAGTTATATTAATATACTTTTTACCTCTGTGATTACCTTGTATCTAAGCATCTTCTGACAGCCCCCTGATCACATAACTTTTTATTTATTATCTATTGACTTGCATATTTTGTTCATGTTTTACATTTTTTTGTCCAATGAAGGTGGAAGTGTGGAAAAAAAGTGGAAAGCTTGTAATGCTTTTGGTTACAGAAAAAGTTCCGGCTGTATAAGACTTAAAGTGTATTTTTCTTCCAAGGAGCTTTCATCCTATTGATTTTCTTGAACTAAAAGCTGATCTCAAGCATTTTTTTTCTTTTAAAGAATCCAAACAAGACTGATGGGTATGTTACATTTTTAGATAAGTATAAAGTTTAACCTTAAGAGTGAGATTGTTTACAGATACTGATACAAAAAGCATGTTTAAAATTCATTGATTGGGAAGGTTGACAAGAAATCAACTGCCACCCATTGTTGAGCTTTAGTACGCAATAACTAAAGAAAGACCTGACTACTGAAAGGCATAATTGTTCTCTTCATTAAAAAGAGAGAAATATGCAGCCCATTATTTTGTCAGGGGGAAAAAAAAAGATTGCTCCATTAACCTAATTAGGAAAGTAGGCTAACAAAATCCTTCCGTTAGTGAAATGCAAGACGAAAATGAAATAGGAAAGAAAAGGTAAGAAAAAGTCTTTAACAGTGCACTATTGGTTTAGATATTCATTTTAAATATGAGATTTGTTTTACATTCATTTCTCAAAATAAAGTCCTCTAGTTTGAGGACCAAGCCCTCTAGTAAAGGGACAGTAAAGTCAAAGGCCTCTAGTTATCAAGCCGTCAACTGCAAATACGCTGTAATTCCGCAGCGTATTTGTGGCGAGGCTGATTCGCTGTAGTTATCAAGCCCTACAGCCCGGCAAAAGTAGAATCTAGTGACGTAACATACGATCCGCCGGACTCAGTCCGACACAGATCGATGGTTACGTCACTACAGATGTTCTGAACACAAGTTCGGCACAATCTGACTACTTTTGCTAGTTATCAAAGAACTAGCAGGTACGCTCGCCACTATTCCGGCCCAGCGTACCTGGTTTTCAATCTGCCGCCCTGGAGGCGGCGGATCCAATAGCAATCAATGGGAGTCTGATAGCAGCGAGAGCTCATGTTCGCTGCTGCCCAATATCCAATTGATTCCTAGTGTATGCACCTAACACCCTAACATGTACCCCAAGTCTAAACACCCCTAATCTGTCCCCCCTACACCGCCGGTGCCTACTTTATACTTATTAACCCCTAAACCGCCGCTCCTGGACCCCGCCACAACTATAATAAATATATGAACCCCTAAACCACCGCTCCCGGACCCCGCCGCAACTATAATAAATATATAAACCCCTAAACCGCCGCTCCCGGACCCCGCAGCCACCTACATTATACCTATTAACCCCTAATCTGCCACCCCCTATACCGCCGCCACCTACATAAAGTTATTAACCCCTATCCTGCCGATCCCGGACCCCGCCGCAAATAAATTAATTGTTTAACCCCCAAACCGCCGCAACCGGAGCCCTCCGCCACCTACATTACATTTATTAACCCCTATCCTGACCCCCCTACACCGCCGCCACCCTCATTACATTGATTAACCCCTAATCTACCCCCCCTACACCGCCGCCACTATATTAAATGAATTAACCCCTAAACCTAAGTCTAACCCTAACCCTAACACCCCCCTAACTTAAATATTATTTAAATTAATTTAAATAAATAAATCCTATTTAAAACTAAATACTTACTTATAAAATAAACCCTAAGATAGCTACAATATAATTAATAATTACATTATAGATATTTTAGGGTTTATTTTTATTTTACAGGCAAGTTTGTATTTATTTTAACTAGGTACAATAGTTATTAAATAGTTATTGACTATTTAATAGGTACCTAGCTAAAATAACTACAAAATTACCTGTAAAATAAATCCTAACCTAAGTTACAATTACACCTAACACTAAACTATCATTAAATAAATTAAATTAATTAACTACAATTACCTAACATTAAATAAAATTAACTAAAAATAACTAAAGTACAAAAAAAACCCTCTAAATTACAGAAAATAAAAAAAATTACAAGAATTACAAGAATTTTAAACTAATTACACCTAATCTAAGCCCCCTAATAAAATAAAAAAGCCCCCCAAAATAATAAAATTCCCTACCCTAAACTAAATTATAAATAGCCCTTAAAAGGGCCTTTTGCAGGGCATTGCCCCAAAGTAATCAGCTCTTTTACCAGCCCTTAAAAGAGCCTTTTGCGGGGCATTGCCCCAAAGTAATCAACTCTTTTACCTGTAAAAAAAAGAAATACATCCCCCCCAACATTAAAACCCACCACCCACACACACCCAATCCCCCCTTAAAAAAAAACTAACACTACCCTATTGAAGATCACCCTACCTTGAGCCGTCTTCACCCAGCCGGGCACAAGTGGTCATCCGATCCGTCCAGAAGTCTTCATCGAATCCAGGCAGAAGAGGTCCTCCAAGCGGCAGATGTCTTTATCCAAGCAGCATCTTCTATCTTCAATCAACCGGAGCGGAGCCATCTTGAATCCAGCCGATGTGGAGCCATCCTCTTCTTCCAATGTCCTAACACTGAATGAAGGTTCCTTTAAATGACATCATCCAAGAAGGCGTCCCTCAAATTCCGATTGGCTGATAGGATTCTATCAGCCAATCGGAATTAAGCTAGGAAAAATCTGATTGGCTGATGTAATCAGCCAATCGGATTGAAGTTCAATCCGATTGGCTGATTGGATCAGCCAATAGAATGTGAGGTCAATTCTATTGGCTGATCCAATCAGCCAATCGGATTGAACTTCAATCCGATTGGGAGTGGCGGTTTAGGGGTTCATATATTTACGTTAGGGTTAGGTTTAGGTGTTAATATAGTTTAATTTAGCTTGTTGCGATGTGGGGGGCTGGCGGTTTAGGGGTTTATAAATGTAGTATAGTGGCGGCGATATCGGGAGAGGCAGATTAGGGGTTAATCATTTTATTTAGGTAGCTGCAATATCGGGAGCGGCAGATTAGGGGTTAATAATTGTAGGCAGGCGTCAGCGATTTTGGGGGCAGCAGATTAGGGGTGTTTAGACGTAGGGTTTATGTTAGGGTGTTAGGTTTAAACTGTATTTTTATTTCCCCATAGACATCAATGGGGCTACTTTATGGAACTTTTGTTTCCGAGATCACAGTTTCTTTTTGCCGGCTCTCCCCATTGATGTCTATAGGGAAATCGTGCATGAGCATATCTCAGCAGTGCTCTGATTGTGTGCGGTATGGAGCTCAACGCAACCATATCACACGCAAAAGGCGTATGTTTGCAAACTTGTAATGGCAGCGCTATAGAAACTTAAATAACGTAACTTTTGTTGCAATCGTTAATTTCTCTATAGCGCTCAAAACTCGTAATCTATCTGAAATTTAATATGTAGTTACAGACATTTAGCTACATTCCCTATGTTTGGAGATAGGCAACGCTGGTGATTTTATACATTTACTGACCTTTAATTTGCGTTCCTCTCAATTTACTTGAAAAATGAATTTGTGCCAGATGATCAAAAACTTGCCGGCATGGAGAGAAACCATGAAGAAAAACATTTTAAGCATTTTATTGTAATATGTTTGTACTGTTCTTTACATCCAGGACCTTGCATATCAGAATAAACAGCAATCAAAATACAAATTTGCCTTCAAAAAATTGTTTGAGGGAACTCACAGTACTGATGAGACTTCTTAGATAGTTTTGTGAATAGTTTTTGATAATCAGGCCCTTAGTCTCAAACAAGATGATAAAAGGTTACTTATATCACAATGAGAATATTAGATGTGTTTAAATCTTACATTTTTTCCTTCATGTTAAGGCATAAGACAGTGATAAGTATATGTTGCGGGTAAAGTAAGAAATTGGGCAATCCTAGCATTACCCAATCGGCTGTGGGTAAAGCCCAATGTAACATAATAAATCTTCTCAGAGTGCATCGAGTTACTGCATTAAACATATATACAATGCTCTGTAATTTACACATCTTCACTATCTTTTTTGTCTCCGCCTGAGGGATTCAAGGGGTGCGACGCCTCCCTTGTAAACCTCATTCCCCAAGGTTCACTTGAAGTGGATGTCAGAGGATCCACGGGGCGCCTTCATTGAACCCCCCGCCAGACAGAGTAAGAAAAAAAATAGTGTAGATGGGGGAATTACATTATATCGGGCTTTACCCACAGCCGCTTGGGTAATGTTAGGTTTACCCAGGTAATCCTAGGATTACCCGGATTTCTGACTTCACCGTAACATATATAAAGTACTTGCAAGTGAAACCACCGTATTTAAAGTGTAATTATCACAGGTACATGCTTTGGCATGGGCCAAACAGACTAGGGAAAGAGTATTTAGGGGGGCAGAAAGGTCATGATGGCTTCAACTCCTATACTGTCCAAATGTTTTATTTATTTATTTTATTGCAAATCAATGATCATCTAGTGGGGTGCACACCCCTCCATGCCTCCCTGGCCCTTGGTTATTTGAAATACACATGAGGCAAATATCTTAAATTGTTGGGGTGAGGCTGCGGACAGACAGGACGTTTCCTAGTGTCTAGAGAAACACAACAAAAAGGCCGAATTATGAAAGGTCTTGCGGACCTGATCCGACAGTGCAGATCAGGTCCGCAAGACCTCGCTGAATGCAGAAAACAATATGCTCTCCATATTCAGCATTGCACCAGCAGCTCACAAGAGCTGCTGGTGCAATGCCGCCCCCTGCTGACTCGTGGCTAATAGGCTGCTAGCAGGGAGGTGTTCATCAACCCGATCGTTTTCGATCGGGTTGAATTGCGGCGATTCCTGTCCACCTGCTTAGAGCAGGCGGACAGGGTTATGGAGCAGCGGTCTTTAGACCGCTGCTCCATAACTTGTGTTTCTGGCGAGTCTGAAGACTCACCAGAAACACGGCCCTTGAAGCTCCATACAGAGCTTGATAAATGGGCCTCAATGGCTTTAGTGATTATAGAGAGACTTATCTTAGTGTGGAATGTTCTTTAATGCACACTTTAGTGAGTGTTAGTAAATCGTGTAAGTTAAAGGGACAGTCTTCTCCAGAATTGTTATTGTTTAAAAATATAGATAATCCGTTTATTACCCATTCCCCAGGTTTGCGTAACCAACACTATTATATTAATACACTTTTTACCTCTGTGATAACCTTGTATCTAAGCCTCTGCAGGCTGCCCCCTTATCTCAGTTCTTTTGACAGACTTGCATTTTAGCCATTCAGTACTGACTCTTAACACAATTTAAGGTTGGAGGAAAGGAGATTTTATCTCCTGCAACGGAAACGTTTTTTCACTGTTATAGCAATAAAATTGTGGAACTCATTACCAAAGGAGGTAGTGAATGCCAATACCCTAGATACATTTAAAAATAGTCTGGATACATTTCTGTATATAAAAAAAATTCATGGATATGGTTGCTAGTTTAAAATGGGTCACCTTTTAGTGGGGTTATTTAAGCTTAACTGGAGCTTTTTGTAAGTATATTAGATTTGTATTGGTTGAACTCTATGGACTTACGGGGGTGAGCACAATGTTAACTATATGACACACATAAATTAGCAGTGTCATAACTGTCAAAATGCACTGACATAAGAGGCAGTTCAATGTCTTAGAAATTAGCATACGACCCTACCTAGGTTTAGCTTTCAACAAAGAATACCAAGAGAGGAAAGTAAATTTGATGATAACAGTAAATTGGAAAGTTGTTTAAAATTGCATGCCCTATCTGAATCATGAAAGTTTAATTTTGACTAGCCTGTCCCTACTCCCTTTAACTTTTGGATTTATCTAATTTAATACTCACAATAACCTTTTTACATGTTGTTAATCCTGCCCATTTGGCTTATGAAATTGGGAGGTTAATGACAAAAATATAATTTTTGTGTTGTTTTCAGAAGGTAAAAATTTTGTGCTTAAGGGGCATTAACAACAAATACATTTTGTGACTTGTGTTACTTGAGAAACACCTTGCCGGATGTACAGAAAGAATTAATTCCTGAAAACAAGAGCAATATTGTGATTAGTCCCCCTATAATCTAATAGACTGTAATAGGGAAATTAGCAAAAATAACTAGCCAAAATTATAATCTGATTCTTAATACTTCAGTTATCCATGTATTCATATGTTTGTCTTTTTATACATAAGTAAGTAGATACTTGAATATTGTGCACCATGTGGCAAATGCAATAGACCTTCATATACTTAAAGTGATGGTAAACTTTACATGTTTTAAAATCAGATCCAGAATCTAAGCGATATTTTTAGATCTTCACTTTTAATGAAGATGCGCTGTAACTTTCTTTTTAATACCCTGCGCTCTGGCCACTCATTTCAAAACTCATTTTTTCTGTGAGCTAACAGTTTGAACTGTTCTCCAATCTGTGCTCTAGCTACAAAAACTGTGCCCTATGGCTAGAGCGCTAAATGGAGAACAGAACAAAAAAATATATAAGTTTTGAAGTGGGCCGCCGGAGCATTAGAATGACACGGCTAGATTAAAAAGTAAGTTACAGCGCATCTTTATTAGACGTGATCAATTAAATATCAGATTCCAAACCTGATTTTAAAATGTAAAATTTACCATTACTTTAAGGATCGTTATATTCAGTAGAATTACATAATCAAATGAGCGGTATATTTTTTTCTGACACATTTCCTTCCATTTTCCCTGCATTTTGGTTCATATTACAGCCATGAGCCAATCACAATTGCATATACATATTTACACATCCTAAGTATAAGCTGGTGCCTTAGAATGTGTACATATATAAAAAGCTTGTGTCTATTTTGAAAATGGAAGTAAATGTAGTTTAATATATTTTTTTAATTGCATGTTCTATCTGAATCATTAAAGTTTAATTAGAATGTTGTCCTTTTTTGTGTTTGGGAGATGTACAGTAAGAATTGAATGCTGATCATGGAACCACGTATAAAGTAAATTTAATATTACAATTAGTTTTAGTATTCAACATTGAGGTCTAGATTACAATTGGAGAGTAAAAATTATAATGCTCTGGTGCACTAACATCCATAGAGCTGAATCCATAGCCCTTCCATTTCTACTTTCATAATACAAGTTGAAAGTAAAACATTCGCGCTTAAGCAAAATTCTCGGCTGTACTAACATCTGGAGGCCGGATAGTGCGGCCACTCTAAATTCCTCACCCTATAGACTTCTGTGGGGGATGCTACAAAACTCATGTCTGATTTTTGTTCAAACGGTAACCCAAAGCTGCACTAAAAAAAGAAAAGGAATACTTTAGTATGTCAAATAGTATAAAATTATATTATATTAAATATATAAATAAATAAATAAAAATAAATATATATATATATATATATATATATATAATCAAATAGCCGGTAGCCAAGCACTCTAACCTATGTTCACATACAGTGACCTGGGTGCAGTCCTCAATATGCAATAATATAGGTACGTGAAGAAGGAGGGCACTCACAGGATTTGAATACTTGAATTATTTAATACAAACAACGTACATGAATTATTGTTGTCAACAATTATTCATGTACTTTGTTTGTATTAAATAATTCAAGTATTCAAATCCTGTGAGTGCCCTCCTTCTTCACGTACCTATATATATATATATATATATATATATATATATATATATATATAGTAGTGAAGAAAAGGGATGCACTCGCCAGGATTTTCCCGGCAAGTGCATCCCTTTTCTTCACTACTATCAATACTTTGGAAGCACCCTGGGTGGCTGAAATGTTAACCGTGAGTGCTGGCCTGCCTGCTGTTTATATATATATATATATATATATATATATATATATGTATATATACACACACCGAGAGAAATGCACTCACAGGAACGAACAACCAGCTCAATACCATTGTTAGCCTGTTCTATGACGATTTACCACCTGGGTGCAACTTCTTTTAGCCCAGCAATGCTTTTCACAGAGTAGAACTTTCCTGTAGTATATCAGTCTGATCCCGCCTATTACGGTCAGTCCAGCGCAGAAATACCAGGCAATTCCTCTCTGAACAAGGAACAAAGCAACCCCAGACGATCGTTTCGGCCTTCATTGGGCCTTGTCAGTGAGGTGTAGCAGTATTCCTCTAAGCACACTGAGCAAGGAGTCCACGTCTGGTTTCCCCTTTTTCCCATAGGGAGACTAAATACACACAGAGAGAAATGCACTCACAGGAACGAACAACCAGCTCAATACCATTGTTAGCCTGTTCTATGGCGATTTACCACCTGGGTGCAACTTCTTTTAGACCAGCAATGCTTTTCACAGAGTAGAACTTTCCTGTAGTATATCAGTCTGATCTCGCCAATTACGGTCAGTCCAGCGCCGAAATACCAGGCAATTCCTCTCTGAACAAGGAACAAAGCAACCCCAGACGATCGTTAACAATAGTATTGAGCTGGTTGTTCCTTCCTGTGAGTGCATTTCTCTCTTTGTGTATTTAGTCTCCCTATGGGAAAAAGGGGAAACCAGACGTGGTCTCCTTGCTCAGTGTGCTTAGAGGAATACTGCTACAACTCACTGACGAGGCCCAATGAAGGCCGAAACTATCGTCTGGGGTTGCTTTGTTCCTTTTTTCAGAGAGGAATTGCCTGGTATTTCGGCGCTGGACTGATCGTAATAGTCGGGATCAGACTGATATACTACAGGAAAGTTCTACTCTGTGAAAAGCATTGCTGGGCTAAAAGAAGCTGCACCCAGGTGGTAAATCGCCATAGAACAGGCTAACAATGGTATTGAGCTGGTTGTTTGTTCCTGTGAGTGTATTTCTCTTTGTGTGTGTATATATATATATATATATATATATATATATGTGTGTTAAACGTGTTATAAAGGATAGAGGACAAAGTGTTATACTGGAAAGTGCTCAAAGGTGTATTTGTATGTGTTTACATAACACTCACCGGCCACTTTAGGTACACGTTGCTACTACTGGGTTGGACCCTCTTTTTCCTTTAGAACAGCCTTAATTCTTCGTAGCATAGATTCAACAAGGTGTTGGAAACATTCCTCAGAGATTTTAGTCCATACTGACAGGATAGCATCATGCAGTTGCTGCAGATTTGTTGGCTGCACATCTATGATGTGAATCTGCCGTTCCACCACATCCCAAATGGGCTCTATTGGATTGAGATCTTGTGACTATGGAAGCCATTGGAGTACAGTGAACTCATTGTCATGTTCAAGGAACCAGTTTGAGATTATTTGAGCTTTGTGACATGGTGCATTATCCTGCTGGAAGTAGCCATTAGAAGAGGGGTACACTGTAGTCATAAAGGGATGGACATGGTCATCAACAATACTCAGGTAGACAGTGGTGTATAAACTATGCTCAATTGGTACTAAGGGGACCAAAGTGTGGCAAGAAAATATACCCCACACCATTACACCACCACCAGCAGCCTGAACCGTTGAAACAAGGCAGGATGGATCCATGCTTTCATGTTGTTTACGCCAAATTCTAACCCTACCATCTGAATGTCGCAGCTGAAAACGAGACTCAGTAGACCAGTCAACATTTTTCCAATCTTCTATTGTCCAATTTTGGTGAGCCTGTGCAAATTGTAGCCTCAGTTTCCTGTTCTTAGCTGACAGGAGTGCTGCTGCTGTATTCCATCTGCTTCAAGGTTCGAGGTGTTGTGCGTTCAGAGATGGCATTCTGCACACCTTGGTTGTAACAAGTGGTTATTTAAGTTACTCTTTACTTTCTATAATCTTGAACCAGTCTGCCATTCTCCTCTGACCTCTGACATCAACAAGGCATTTTCGTCCACACAACTGCCGCTCACTGGATATTTTCTCTTTTTCAAACCATTCTCTGTAAACCATAGAGATGGTTGTCCGTGAAAATCCCAGTAGATCAGCAGTTTTTTAAATACTCAGGCCAGCCCGTCTGGCACCTAACAACCATGCCACGTTTAAATTCACTTAAATCCCCTTTATTCCCAATTCTGATGCTTGGTTTGAACTTCAGCAAGTTGTCTTCACCTCGTCTAGATGCCTAAATGGATTCAGTTGCTGCCATGTGATTGGCTGATTAGCAATTTGTGTTACCAAGCAATTGAACAGGTGTACCTAATAAAGTGGCTGGTGAGTTTATGTATGTGTATGTTTATATATGTATGTACGTATATATGTTTGTACAAATGTATCTGCACTTATACATACATACATATACATATTTACACACACAACTACACATATATACATTCACACATACAAATACATATTTGAGCACTCCCCAGTCCAACACCATGTCATTAACAAATGTGTATTAAAAGTGGATGAATATGGTATATGACAAATACCATATCCATCCGCTTTTAACACACTTTTGTTAATATAAAGATAGACAGACAGATAGATAGATAAATAGATGTAAAAACAATATTAACATCATTATTTGTTTTTATATACATTTATTCTAGACATTTACTTCAGGTCTCCAGTACCCCTTTTAATCTGAGTGATCTTTAGCATGGTCGTGCTATCCATTGAAAGTATAGGGAGGGCTAAAAAAATGTCAGCCAGCCATGCTAACATTCTCTGTTAAGACAAAGATATCAATACTGCTCCACTTGTATAATCTAGGCCTGAAACGGTAAAATAAAAAAATGTAAAATTTTTTCATAATGTTGTTCATGAATAGTGCCAAGTTTAAACTAACGGCTAGATTATGAGTTTTGCGGTATGAGTGGAAAAGCAGCGTTATGGCTCTTTTTCACTACCGCTGGTATTATGAGTCTTGCAGGTATAGCTGCACCTTACACTTTTTGGCCGTAACGCAACGTAACTACCGCAGATTTCCAAAAGTCCTTTTTCAATGGGACTTCCATAGCGCCGGTATTACGAGTTTGCCTGTCCGGCCAAAAAGTGAGCGGTACAGCATATACCGTCAAGATCCGTACCGTAAACTGAAAGTCAGTAGTTATGGGTTTTATGCTACAACACCGTAACATAAAACTCATAACTAAAGTGCTACAAAGTACACTAACACCCATAAACTACCTATTAACCCCTAAACCGAGGCCCTCCCGCATTGCAAACACTAAAATAAAATTATTAAACCCTAATCTGCCGCTCCGGACATCGTGGCCACTATAATAAACATATTAACCCCTAAACCGCTGTATTCCTGCGTCGCACACACTAGTTAAATATTATTAACCCCTAATCTGCTGTCCCTAACATCGCCGCAACCTACATTACTGTTATTAACCCCTAATCTGCTGTCCCTAACATCGCCGCAACCTACATTACTGTTATTAACCCCTAATCTGCTGTCCCTAACATCGCCGCAACCTACATTACTATTATTAACCCCTAATCTGCTGTGCCTAACATCGCCGCCACTATACTAAAGTTATTAACCCCTAAACCTAACCCTAAATCTAACCCTAACACCCCTAACTTTAATATAATTAAAATAAATCTAAATAAAAATTACAATTAATACCTAAATAATTCCTATTTAAAACTAAATACTTACCTATAAAATAAACCCTAAGCTAGCTACAATATAACTAATAGTTACATTGTATCTATCTTAAGTTTTATTTTTATTTTACAGGTAAGTTTGTATTTATTTTAACTAGGTAGACTAGTTAGTAAATAGTTATTAACTATTTACTAGCTACCTAGTTAAAATAAATACAAACTTACCTGTAAAATAAAACCTAACCTGTCTTACACTAACACCTAACTTTACACTACAATTAACTAAATTACATTAATTAAATACAATTAAATAAATTACAAAAAATAACAACACTAAATTACACAAAATAAAAAATAAATTATCAAATATTTAAACTAATTACACCTAATCTAATAGCCCTATCAAAATAAAAAAGCCCCCCCCAAAATAAAAAAAAAAAAACCTAGCCTAAAATAAACTACCAATGGCCCTTAAAAGGGCTTTTTGCGGGGCATTGCCCCAAAGAAATCAGCCCTTTTACCTGTAAAAAATAATACAAACAACCCCCCAACAGTAAAACCCACAACCCACACAACCAAACCCCCCAAATAAAATCCTATAAAAAAAACCTAAGCTCCCCATTGCCCTGAAAAGGGCATTTGTATGGACATTGCCCTTAAAAGGGCATTTAGCTCTTTTTCCGCCCAAACCCTAAGCTAAAAATAAAACCCACCCAATAAACCCTTAAAAAAACCTAACACTAACCCCCTAAGATCAACTTACAGTTTGTGAAGACCCAACATCTATCCTCAACGAAGTGGCAGAAGTCCTCATTGAAGCTGGCAGAAGTCTTCATCCAAGTGGGCCGAAGTATTCATCCAGACGGCATCTTCTATCTTCATCCATCCAGCACGGAGCGGCTCCATCTTCAAGACATCCGGCTCAGAGCATCCTCTTCAATCGACGGCTCTTCCAGAATAAAGGTTCCTTTAAGGGACGTCATCCAAGATGACGTCCCTTGAATTCCGATTGGCTGATAGAATTCTATCAGCCAATCGGAATTAAAGGGTAAAAAATCCTATTGGCTGATCCAATCAGCCAATAGGATTGAGCTTCGATCCTATTGGCTGATCCAATCAGCCAAAAGGATTGAGCTTGCATTCTATTGGCTGTTCCAATCAGCCAATAGTATGCAAGCTCAATCCTCTTGGCTTATCAGCCAATAGGATTTTTTACCCTTTAATTCCGATTGGCTGATAGAATTCTATCAGCCAATTGGAATTCAAGGGACGCCATCTTGGATGACGTTCTTTAAAGGAACCTTCATTCTGAGAGAGCCGTCGATTGAAGAGGATGCTCCACGCCGGATGTCTTGAAGATGGAGCCGCTCCGCGCCAGATGGATGAAGATAGAAGATACCATCTGGATGAAGACTTCTGCCGGCTTGGATGAAGACTTCTGTCGGCTTCGATGAGGACTTCTGCCACTTAGTTGAGGATGGATGTCGGGTCTTCAAAAACTGTAAGTGGATCTTCAGGGGTTAGTGTTAGGTTTTTTTAAGGGTTTATTGGGTGGGCTTTATTTTTAGCTTAGGGTTTGGGCGGAAAAAGAGCTAAATGCCCTTTTAAGGGCAATGCCCATACAAATGCTCTTTTCAGGGCAATGGGGAGCTTAGGTTTTTTTAGATAGGATTTTATTTGGGGGGTTTGGTTGTATGGTTGGTGGGTTTTACTGTTAGGGGGTTGTTTGTATTTTTTTTTACAGGTAAAAGAGCTGATTTCTTTGGGGCAATGCCCCACAAAAGGCACTTTTAAGGGCTATTGGCAGTTTAGTTTAGGCTAGGGTTTTTTTTTTTATTTTGGGTGGACTTTTTTTATTTTGATAGGGCTATTAGATTAGGTGTAATTAGTTTAAATATTTGATAATTTATTTTTTATTTTGTGTAATTTAGTGTTGTTATTTTTTGTAATTTATTTAATTGTATTTAATTAATGTAATTTAGTTAATTGTAGTGTAAAGTTAGGTGTTAGTGTAAGACAGGTTAGGTTTTATTTTACAGGTAAGTTTGTATTTATTTTAACTAGGTAGCTAGTAAATAGTTAATAACTATTTACTAACTAGTCTACCTAGTTAAAATAAATACAAACTTGCCTGTGAAATAAAAATAAAACTTAAGCTAGTTACAATGTAACTATTAGTTATATTTTAGCAAGCTTAGGGTTTATTTTATAGGTAACTATTTAGTTTTAAATAGGAATTATTTAGTTAATTAAAGTAATTTTTATTTAGATTTATTTTAATTTTATTAAAGTTAGTGGGTTAGGGTTAGACTTAGGGTTAGGTTTAGGGGTTTATAAATTTAGTATAATGGCAGCGACGTTGGGGTTATTAAATTTATGTAGGTGGCGGCAACATTGGGGGCAGCAGATTAGAGGTTAATAAGTGTAGATGGGTGGCGGTGACATTGGGGGCAGCAGATTAAGGGTTAATAAGTGTAGGTGGGTGGCGGCGACATTGGGGGTGGCAGATTAGGGGTTAATAAGTGTAATGTAGGTGGCGGCGGTGTCGGGGGCAGCAGATTAGGGGTTAATAAGTGTAATGTAGGTGTCGGCAATGTCGGGGGCGCCAGATTAGGGGTGTTTAGATTCTGGGTTTATGTTAGGGTGTTAGGTGTAAACATAAATTTTCTTTCCCCATAGGAATCAATGGAGCAGCGTTACAGAGCTTTACACTCCTTTATTGCAGGTGTTAATTTTTTTTTAGCCGGCTCTCCCCATTGATGTCTATGGGGAAATCGTGCACGAGCACGTAAACCAGCTCAAAGCAGCGCTGGTATTTGGGTGCAGTATGGAGCTCAATTTTGCTCAACGCTCACTTATTGCCTGCTAATGCCGGGTTTTTGCAAACCTGTAGTAGCAGCGCTATAGAGAGGTGAGCGGTATTAATAACTTGCAAGTTAGTACCGAGCCGCTTTTACCACAAAACTCGTAATCTAGCCGTAAGTTACTTAGACCCGGATGATATAAACTCTTGGCTCAGGTGAGATGATATAAAATTATCCTCTGGCACTGCAAGATCCCTAGTGAAATTCTAAAAAGGCAGATTTTGCTTAACTTCTCCAAGGGGCATTCCCTGTATTTCTGTATGAGACAAGCAATACAGCACTGTATGACATGAGAGTTCTGCTGCATTGGTGGTTATGCACATATGTTGCACCAGTTCAGAACCAGCAGAGCTTTGCCCATCTGTAGCTATAATAAGGTATCATTTGCATTTGCAGCTTACAAAAAATCATTGTGGCTATGTTCTAACATTTAGGCCCCAATGTTCAAAGCAAAGCATTGCAGCCTCACGGTCCGTTGGAATATTCTAAAAAAGGGGCATCTCAGCATTTTACTGCGGGGGGGGGGGGCTATTTGAAGAGTGCTTACACGGCGCAAACAGTACCCTCACTGAAACTAAAATTAGTTTTAGTGTAGGCACACTTCAAATATTGCTGTGGGGGCCTAAGTTTATTTACACCTACACTAAGTAGCTCAGGTGATGTTGTCTCGGCATCTGATAGCTGGTGAAACAAACATGGCTGCTACCCTCCTCCTAACCTGCACTTCTCTGCTTTGAACATATCAATCTTGTATCGATACGTCCAAAGCAAAGTGTAGGCTACTCCCACTAGCACGCCTTGCTAACTCCCCCTAAACACCTATAACTACGTCATACCTAAACTACACTCCCCCTGCTCCACCTTGATATATCCTATCAAATGCCTACACCTACGTCACAGCAAACCTACACTTCCCTGCACTGCCCAGCTAAGTCCCCCTGACTGCTGTCACCTACATCACGCCTAACCTACACACCCTTGGAATGCCCAGCTAAGTCCCTAATATGCCTACACTGACGTAATGTTTAACCTACACCCCCTGGAAAGCCCATCTAACTGCCTACTGTAAAAAAATACAGGTATACCCCGCTCATACAGCGGGTTAGGGACCGGAGCCCCGCTGTAAAGTGAAAACCGCCTTAAAGTGAAACAAGGTGGTTTTAGCTTTCTTTTCACTTGCCAGTGTGTTTAAAAGCTTGAAAACATGTCTGAACTAGCATATATTAGGTGTGCAATAGCACTATATTTAGCTTAACACTAGCAATAAATACTGTACCTGTAAAATAGTGACAATGACTGTAGTAAAATTTAGACTATAGCACTGAGACACAGTTTGCACTGAAATGCTGTAAACAGAGTGAACTGCGCATAACAAAATGGGCCCAGTCACTTTTCACGCAATCTCATGATTATTACAGCACTATATCAAAATCCTTGGAGGTTGAACTTCAGCTTCACAAAGCGCTGTATTAGCGAATCGCTGTAAAGTGAAGCACTGTAAAGTGAGGTATACCTGTAACTAATTATAATAGACTCTACTATAAGTAATAAACATCCTTATTATAACTATGAAGCTATAATGCTAAAGTTATCATTAATGTTTAAATAATGTGTCACAGAGACCGTCAAAACCTCCATTGCCTATACGGGCTCCTGGAACTCAGTGCCAGACCAGAATTGAGCCCCGCCGGCCACCGGAGGACTGGCAAAATCTTCTTGGCCTATCCAGGCTACAGGAACTCAGTGCTGGAATGGAAGGAATGGGGGACACTTCAAATCCAGTACACCATTCCTCCTAGTAGACAGCACCCCCAAACAAGTGGTATCCCTAGGTGCCTCATCAAATTGCCGACAACATACTAAAAGACCGACTTGATCCCTTGCACCCTTCTCCATCGAGACCCCTTTTAAGAAGCAGCGGACTGGGGCTAAATTCCGGTCCGGCACTGAGTTAAAGGAGCCCGGATAGGCCAAGTAGGTTTTGCCAGTCCTCCCGTTTATCTTATCTCGATGACAAAATATGCATTGTCATGTACAGTGTAGATTATTTAAAGTATTGGAGATATCTTGAAAGGGATTTAATAATTGCTTGCTATTATTTCAAACATAAATATATATTTCAAAATATATGTTTAGGTTTAAAATAATATTAAGCAAACATTAAATCCATTTTAAGATATCTACAATAATTTGTACATGACTATACATATTATTTAATCATTGACTCCTAATCTGCCATAACCTATAACTAACTATAGAAGATATGGCCCTACACATAGCTATTCAATATTTAAATGATGCATTGTTATGTACAATGCATAATGTTTCAATATTTGCATATAAATTGAAATGTAATTAATGTTGTTTGTTGTGTTTTATTATTTCTAATGAAAGACCCTTATAATTAACATTATGGGGTCAATTTATTATTGTGAGAGCGGACATGATACAATGTAGCGTATCATGTCTGCTGCACATCGATAAATGCCGTCAGCATACGCTGTCGGCATTTACCATTGCACCAGCAGTTTTTGTGAACTGCTGGTGCAATGCTTCCCACTGCAGATTCGTGGCCAATCGGCCGCTAGCAGGGGGTGTCAATTAACCTGATCGTATTTGATTGGTTTGATTTCTGTCCGCCGCCTCAGAGCAGGTGAACAGGTTATGGAGCAGTGGTCCATAACTACTGAAGGCTCACGGGAAGCACGGGGATAAATTGACCCCATAGATCTACATAACTGAATGCCTGTTATGTAAATATATGATTTAATGATACTGACTACTATAACATAAATATATAATAACATATATATCTATGTTATCACTAATAAACACAAGCTTACATAAACACATTTTAATTTATATGCAATACTTAAACCATTATGCAATATACATGCATAACTGTTTAAATATTGAATATCAATGCAAGGCCCGACAACATTATATCTATTTTTTCTTAAATAAAATGCATGGTCATGTATAATGAATATTAAAGTATTGGATATACAAATTAAAATGTAGATATTCTTGCTTGATGCATTTATAATTGTAAATAAAAATATATTTTTAAAATATCACATAACTGCATGTCTGTTATTCATTAAAACAATTGTAACACTAATGCCTTTTGTAACATGAAAATAAATGAAAAAAAATATATTTATATTTAAAATAAAAAACATAAGAAAAAATAAATACTAATATTAATTTATATACAATAGTTAAAATTATATGCATTATACATAAAAATGCATAATATTTTAAAAATTGTAGATAAATGCACTATTTACCCCTAAGTTGCCCTAACCTAATCACCTAATCAACCCCCATACAGGTATGAGGGGTGGTTAGTTGATTAAGGCCTACTAACTAACAATAATCGCCCAATCAACCCCCCATACAGGTAAGAGGGGGGGGGGGGGTTAGAATATTAAGGCCTACAAAATATTAACTAACAATAATCACCCAATTAACCCCTATACAGGTATGGGGGTGGTTAGAAGATTAACCCCTTAATGACCGGACCATTTTTCAATTTTCTTACCCTTAATGACAATGGCTATTTTTACATTTCTGCAGTGTTTGTGTTTAGATGTAATTTTCCTCTTAGTCATTTACTGTACCCATACATATTATATACCGTTTTTCTCGCCATTAAATGGACTTTCTAAAGATACCATTATTTTCATCGTATCTTATAATTTACTATAAAAAAATGTAAATTTATGAAAAAAAAGAAAAAAAACACACTTTTTCTAACTTTGACCCCCAAAATCTGTTACACATCTACAACCACCAAAAAAAAAACATTCTAAATAGTTTCTAAATTTTGTCCTGAGTTTAGAAATATCCAATGTTTACATGTTCTTTGCTTTTTCTGCAAGTTATAGGGCCATAAATACAAGTAGCGCTTTGCTATTTCCAAACCACTTTTTTCCAGAATTAGCGCTAGTTACATTGGAACACTGATATCTTTCAGGAATCCCTGAATATCCCTTGACATGTGTATATTTATATTTAGAAGACATCCCAAAGTATTGATCTAGGCCCATTTTGGTATATTTCATGCCACCATTTCACCGCCAAATACGATCAAATAAAAAAAAAAACTTCAATTTTTCACAATTTTAGGTTTCTCACTGAAATTATTTACAAACAGCTTGTGCAATTATGGCACAAATGGTTGTAAATGCTTCTCTGGGATCCCCTTTGTTCAGAAATAGCAGACATATATGGCTTTGGCGTTGCTTTTTGGTAATAATAAGGCCGTTTAATACTGCTGCGCACCACACTTGTAATATGCCCAGCAGTTAAGGGGTTAATTAGGTAGCTTGTAGGGTTAATTTTTAGCTTTAGCGTAGAGATCAGCCTCCCACCTGACACATCCCACCCCCTGATCCCCCCCTGACCCCCCTCAAACAGCTCTCTTCCCTCCCCCACCTTACAATTGTCACCGCCATCTTAAGTACTGGCAGAAAGTCTGCCAGTACTGAAATAAAAATAATTTATTATTATTTTTTTAATTTTTTCATACAGTCTGCAGTGATGGATCCCCCCTTACCCCACAACCTCCCTGATCCCCCCCAATACATCTCTCTAAACCTCCCCCTCTAACTATTTGCCGCCATCTTGGGTACTGGCAGCTGTCTGCCAGTACCCAATTTGCCCCCCAAAATAGTTTTTTTTTTACTTTTTTATATGTAATACTTGTTTTCTGTAGTGTAGCTGGCCCCCCTAAACGATCTACATCCCTCCCCCTCCCAGATCTCTTACTAAAGAGCTAAGATCCCCCTGCTTCCACATCGGTCTTTTTTTTTTACTTTAATTTTCGGCATAATTTGCATGCGCGCGCACGCGCGTGCACCCGCCACCCCGCCCCCCCGGCCGCAAACAGAGTGGCCCTTTCTGCATCGGTATGTAAAATAGGGGATTGCAGTGATGCCTCAATATTGAGGCATCACTACAATCCCTTGGAAGCAGCTGGAAGCAATCGTGATCGCTTCCAGCACTTCAGACAACAGAGGACGTACCAGGTACGTCAATTGTCATTAAGGGAGTTTTTTCCTATGATGTACCTGGTACGTCCTCTGTCATTAAGGGGTTAAAGGGGCACTGAACCCAAATTTTTTTCTTTCGTGATTCAGATAGAGCATGCAATTTTAAGCAACTTTCTAATTTACTCCTATTATCAAATTTTCTTCATTCTCTTGGTATCTTTATTTAAAATGCAAGAATGTAAGTTTAGATGCCGGCCCATTTTTGGTGAACAACCTGGGTTATTCTTTCTGATTGGTAGATACATTCATCCACCAATAAAAAAATGCTGTCCAGAGTTCTGCACCATATAAATAGCTTAGATGCCTTCTTTCTCAAATAAATATAGCAAGAGAATGAAGATCATTTGATAATAGGAGTAAATTAGAAAGTTGCTTAAAATTTCATGCTCTATCTGAATCAAAATTGGGTTCAGTGTCCCATTAAGGCTTAAGCTGCCACCTCCCAACACAAAAAAGAACTACACTAACACTAAACCGACTATCTAAAATAACCCTATTCTAAATTAACCCCACTACGTTAAAAAAAGCTAAGTTACAAAAAATAAAAACAAAGTTACAAAAAAAAAATATTATCCATTATCCAAAAAATAATAATTATACACTAAACTGCATGCCCAATAAAGTAACCCCCCAAAATAAAAAAAATCCTAACACTAAAATAAATTAAAAGGGCCTTTTTGTAGGACATTGCCCTAACATGATCTTAGCTCTTTTGCAACAAAAATAAAAAAGTAACAAAACCCCCACCTACATTAAAGTAACCCCACCCCTAAAATAAAATAATCTAACTGTAAAAACCTAGCCTAAGAAATAAAAGTCAAAATAACAAAACCTATTATTAAAAATAAAATCCCACCCCAAACAAACCCTATCTAACCCCCAAAGTGTTACAGTTTATGGGGACTCTGGCTCCTCTTTAACCGACGTTGGGCCTATCTTCATCCAGGCTCTAGGGGGCCCATCTTCGCGGTGGCGGAGGCAGACTTCTGAGTCTTCTTCCACAGCCTGCGCTCTGCATCTTCTTTACTTCAGGGCCCATCTTCAGCCAGGTTCTAGGCGCTGGGGGCCCATCTTCATGGAGACAGACTTCTGCGATCTCTTCTGCCACCTCCACTCCGCATCTTCTTTTCTTCGGCTCTCTTCGGGGTGCCCTCCTCTTCATGTGATCTCCACCGCACCACCCAATATATAGGGGTACCACTTAATTCCGATTGGCTGCTTTCAAATCAGTCAATACCTATTGGCTGATTAGAATCAGCCAATAGCAAGAACGTTTTAAAATGTTCTAATTTACTTCTATTATCAAATTTTCTTTGTTCTCTTGGTATCTTTTGTTGAAAAGCAGGGACGTAAGCTCAGGAGCATTCTGATATATGGAAAATAAAGTAAATGAGAAAGTTGCATGCGCTGTCTGAATCATTATGAAAGAAAAATTTGGGGGTTTATGTCCCTTTAATATATCTAAAAATGTATTAATACTCTGCAGAGAAGAACTTGCAGTCATATGCTGAGCTGCAGGTAGAGAACTCTGAGAATCATGCATTTTTAGATAGTACTAAAGGGAAAAATACTGTGGAAATACAGAATTAATTTCCTGATCTTGAACTCCATGTACTAAGCCGTCAATTCATCCGTCATTTTAGACGCGGCTAAACTCGCCGTTACTCGCCGCGGGCGAAATGGTGTCCGCTGTTGCTATGTACTAATAATCCCACAATAAATAGACACGTCTAGCCCGCCGCGAGCAGTGGCGGAATATTGATAAATTTGACGCCTCGCTCGCCGCGACTAAGCTGATGTACTTAACTTTCAGTTAAATTGTCTGGCCAATTGTTAACACGTGACATGTAAGGTGTCATGAATGTCATAGTAGTCGCGGGAATAGAATTTTGCTCCTATAAATGTACAACTTTTCTAAACAACTTTATTATTGTTCCAAAATTTTTGGAGAGTAATTACAGAGCGCTCTTTTTTGTGATCTTTATTTACAAATTCGATATGGCTTCATCTGGATCTGAAACCGCTTCAAAATCCAAGAATCCTCACTTTTCTCATCAGCAAAACGTCGTTTTGATTGACATGATTATTGACTCTTATGATTAAGGTAGATGGCAAACAAACATATCGATGAAAAATAACCATCATAGCCCCTATTACTTTGGATAAGTGGCGTGAAAAAGCAGATTGACTCATTCCAATAATGACGCTAGAAACTGCCTGAAAGGAGCCTGTTCCAAAAAAATGCAATGCAGCTAATAGTTTCAGAAGTCCCAGAATAGCTTGTGAACGAGCCGTCATCGGCTCCAAATGATCTTCAATCTCTCGATACAGGTGTAATATCGATTCACGATCAAGCCGGAATCTTTGTATGATCTCTCGGTCAGAAAGGCCGAGCAAACCAACCCATGGAAGGAATACACGGGGGACACGAACTCTCCTTCTTCTAACCATACGATTAGCGACATTTCCAGTATTCTGTCTTCTAGCCAGGATTTGCATCACACGGAGAATAAACAAATACAGAATTCTCTCCATAGCTGCTGAAATGAACAATGTAAGTACAATGCTGATATTACTGCCTTTTATATATGTCTAGACTGGCGTCTACAGTGACTTTCCTATTGTTTTGTACCTTGCCCGCCACCTAAAAGGTGGCGAGGCAAAAATAATGAGGTGGGGGCGGAGATTGACGCGAGCGGACAAATAGATTTTTTAGTACATTCGTTTTTGGCGAGTTGGTGGTCAAATGTGTCTAATTACAGTGAAAAATGGAGAGGTAGCGAGGTTTGGCGGATAACTACGCTTGCAATTTTAAAAATGCGAGTTTTAACATAATTGACGGCTTTGTACATATCAGTTTGCGAGTTTTGACGCAAGATTTGTTGCGGGTAGCTCGCTGACGGCTTAGTACATGAAGCCCCTTGTGAAGTTTGTAGGCTCTGTAGAGTTTTATTTTAAACGTGCTAATGAGGAAGAGCTCAGTAAAAAAAACAGCTTTAGTGCGGTGCATTTCAGCGCTCCTCCTGTCTTATCCTGGCAGGACCTGAAACGCGTAGTATGATACAAGTCTGGTCAGATCTATCATATTCTGAAAAGAAAAGATCCCATACCTGAGAGGCAGAAGGAACACTGACTCCTATAAAGCACCTGAAAGTTTACCATATACTGAGAGGGGAATCGATTATATCTGTGGTTGGAGACACTAATCTACACCATAGAAGTACTTCTCTACAGTGCAAACACCTTACCTCATAGGATTGAGGTCTTATCCTGTAAGTGAGAAGTTCAGCTATTTACACAGGAGTGTAACCATACACTACCTTATTGAATTATATACAGGCAATATTGCGCAATACAATTTTCCAATCCATTGTTTACATGAACTGTTTGGTTTAATGTGCTTAGACTTATAAGCGCTTAGTTTTACCGTTTTTAATTTTTCACTCCTCAATTCATTATTATTATTATTTATGTCATCTGTCCATATAGTTTAAGTAACAGAAACAGCGCTATTCTCTCCCTTTTTGTCCCCTTCCTACTTCATATATATATATATATATATATATATATATATATATTAGTGTAACATTTATTAGATTAATGAATGTCACATTGCTAAAAAGGCAGAAGACAATTTCTTAGTAAATTTGACAACCATTTACTTACATTAACCAGAGTAAAAGACAAAGCAATCTCAGAGCATTTTTTTTCCTGAATTACTTAAAGGGACACTGAACCTATTTTTTTCTTTCATGATTCAGATAAAGCATGCAATTTTAAGCAACTTTCTAATTTACTCCGATTATCAAATTTTCTTCATTCTCTTGCTATCTTTATTTGAAAAAGAAGGCATCTAAGCTTTTTTTTGGGTTCAGAACTCTGGACAGCACTTTTTTATTGGTGGATGAATGTATCCACCAATCAGCAAGGACAACCCAGGTTGTTTACCAAAAATGGGCTAGCATCTAAACTTACATTCTTGCATTTCAAATAACGATACCAAGAGAATGAAGAAAATTTAATAAATGGAGTAAATTAGAAAGTTGCTTAAAATTTCATGCTCTATCTGAATCACGAAAGAAAAAAATTGTGTTCAGTGTCCCTTTAATGTCTCAGTCTCTCTGCATTTTAAGGTGACAAGAAAAGTTTCTGTTAAAGTTAGTGATGCTGCCAGGTTGCAAAAAGTCTAGGATCTTGAGTGCATGAGCCAATACAATAGCCCAACATTCTGTTTCTGTTCCACCACACCTCTATCATATATATTTCTTTCAACTCTGCAAGTATTAATTTATTTCCTAGCAGTAACAAACAGAGAGCAGTTACTAACTCTTTTGCTGCCATAAATCTAAAGAGTGGATTTTTTTTTAACTCTTTGCCAACACTAAAACACTGAACAGTGGATGTAACCCCTAGCTGCCAGTATCCCAAAGAGCATAATGATTAACCCCTTGCTGCCAGTAACACAGAATAGAGGAACTAATCAGAATAAATAAAATACATGCCTTCTTTTCTAACCTTATGTTGGCATATAGTAAAGTTTTAAGCAAGTAGGAAACAAATTGTTGAATAAAAATATTTATTAATGTATTACCTTTTTACTTTTACTAACATTAAACGTTTTTAGCTTGTCAGAGACAAAGACATTATTGTAAGAATCCTAAAATAGCAACACGAGCAAATCTTTAGACCTTATTTAGCATAGAGGGCACCAATGCAATCACTTTATAGGAAATAAAATGTAATACACCGTTGAGCCCATTCTATTTCTCATTGTAGTTTAGCACATTGAATTTCATTGGTAAGGAAAGAATTCAGAACTTGAATCACAGCTTTAACAATGATAAAACTTCATGTTTTAAGGGTCTGGGCAATTTCCTTTCCTCCTTTCTGCTTACTGACCTCCTTTTTTGTATCTTGTCTCTTTCATGTGAGATCATTATCTACTGTATTGAATTTGGATATACTTTACCTTCTTTATGAATAGCTCTCAAGCCTCCTTATCATATTCTACTGCTGCTCCTGTGCTGTGCCAGATTGTTTTTCCTAAGGCTTTTCTTATATGGACATCTGCTATTGTTTAGCTGTTTGTTGTACCAAAATCTCAAGTGTTTCCAATTTGATGGCAAACTACTTAAAGATGTCAAACCTGCTTGTTTCCTGTGGGATTTGTACCAACCCATATATATTTTTCTTTGTTTGGAGATTATGAATCTTCACATTAGCTGTGAGTTAGCCAGGTCACATGAAGTGTTTTTGTGGCACATATTACCAAAAGTATTCCAAAATATCTCACACAGGAATTTCTGAACTAGTTCTGCAGCTAAGACTATCTGTTAGTTGGATAAAGATGTACATGTTTTGAATCAGGTGATTGTTTATGTTTTCCTTTCATATTTAGGTTCAGATGTTTTCATTCCTGTGAATGAGTTCCATTTCACCTTCCTGAGGGGATGAAAAATGTTTAAGCTTCTCACATTTCCTTGAGAGGATTGTTTAAAAGTAACAATATAGTAGATTGTAAGAGCTATTATTGTGTGATCTAATCAGCCCATATGGGAAACTACTTAATGGTCTTAAGTTCAAAAGTAATCAGGACGACGGCAAATAGATGGGGGTGGGGAACTAAGGAGGGACTGGAAAATGGATGAAAGAAGGGACACATGTCAAAAGTAAGTAACTCAGGACTTCTACCCCAGAGATTTAAGCCCACAGAGTTCTGAAGCAAGTGAAAGACTACTCTGGAAGAATGAAAGGTACCTTTCCAATTAAAACTAATAGACGGATAACTTCAGACACACAAAGGAGGAAGAAAAAACACTTATAAGGCATGGTGAGTTCAAAAGAAAAGAATTAAGGGAAATGCACAAAGGATCATGGGAAATATTATTCAAGATACCCTGTCAGAGAAGCTGATTAACAGCAGTTCCAAGTCAGCTTGATCACCAGGGAGTCTTAGAGATAAAATAATTTCCTTTGCTTCTAAGATTGTTCATGCACCGAACAAATGCTTCCCTTTAGAATAAGAATTGGAAAAATGTAAAGAGAACAGAAAAAAGGATGTTTGTTCACTAAATGATCAGATATGTGTCATCAGAGATCATTTCTCAAAGCTGTGGTCCACCTGTTAAATAAACAAATTTTGGGCTAAATCATATTATTAAAAAAAAAAATATTCTGAATATGATAAAAAAAAGATGAATGCAGCATTACTGTTACACATTCAAGTATTTTAAAGAATCAGACAGTAATTTGATACAATAGCATAACTCTTTTAAAGTTGTAGTCTCTTGCAGAGGGGATACTGGCCTTGATTCATCAAGATGGATAGACCTTTTCAGAAAGGGAAGCCTCTCCAATCAGTGCTTATTCTATAGAAATTGACAAAAAATATGACATTTCTCTCTATAGAATACAAGAAATCAGTGATATTCCTCTGACAAGAGAAGCCTCTATATACTTTGGGCCAGATTACGAGTGGAGCACTATTTATCACTACTGCTTGCAGGCTAATTCACTAGAAGTAAGTCGGGTAGCACTAGTATTACAAGTTGAAACTAAAAAGTTTTCATTGAGCGCTAATCCGATGCATGTAAAAAGCCGAACTTCAAATATCGTGACCACATTAAAGGGACAGTCTACACCAGAATTTTTATTGTTTTGAAAGATAGATAATCCCTTTTATTACCCATTCCCTAGTTATGCATAACCAACACAGTTATATTAATATACTTTTTACCTCTGTGATTACCTTGTATCTAAGCCTCAACAAAATGCCCCTTATTTCAGTTATTTTGACAGACTTGCATTTTAGCCAACTAACACCCTATAGTGGTGAAAAACTGTCAAAATGCATAGAGATAAGAGGCGGCCTTCAAGGTCTAAGAAAACATAATTTATGTAAGAACTTACCTGATAAAATAATTTCTTTCATGGTGGCAAGAGTACATGAGCTAGTGATGTATGGGATATACATTCCTACCAGGAAGGGGCAAAGTTTCCCAAACCTCAAATGCCTATAAATACACCTCCCAAATCACTCATACCTCAGATTAACGTATAGCCAAGTTAGTGAGGTGTAAAAGGAGTAAAAGCATAAAAAAGAGGAACAGGATAAATAAAGTGCTTTATATTAAAAAAAATCATAACCCTCAATAAATTGGGTGGGTTTCATGGACTCCTGCCACTATGAAAGAAATTAATTTATCAGGTAAGTTCTTACATAAATTATGTTTTCTTTCATATAGGTGGCAAGAGTCCATGAGCTAGTGACGTATGGGATATAATACCCAAGATGTGGAAGTCCACAAGTCACTAGAGAGGGAGGGATAAAATAAAAACAGCTATTTCCGCTGAGAAATTAAATCCAACATTTTTTATTTTTTTTTAATTCAAAAAACTTAAATCATAAGCACTAGAATCAAACCGAGACAGCTGCCTGAAGAACCTTTCTACCAAAAGCTGCTTCCAAAGAAAACACATCAAAATGGTAAAATTTAGTAAATGTATGCAAAGAAGACCAAGTGGCTGCTTTGTAGATTTGATCAACTGAAACTTTTTTCTTGAAAGCCCAAGATTTGGCAACTGATCTTGTAGAATGAGCTGTCATTCTCTGAGGCAGAAACGGCCCCACCTCCAAATAAGCTTTGTGAATCAGAAGTTTTAACCATGATGCCAAAGAAATGGCAGAGGCTTTCTGACCTTTTCTGGAACCAGAATAAATAGCAAATAGACTAGAAGTCTTTCTGAAATCTTTAGCAGCCTCAACATAATATTTCAAAACTCTTACCACATCCAAAGAATGTTAAGACCTTTCAAAAATATTTTTAGGATTAGGGCACAAGGATCAGTTATTGGGCCTATTTTATTTAAAATGTTCATAAATGATATTGGAAGTGGGCTTAAGGGGAAGGTTTGCTTGTTTGCTGATGATACAAAAATTTGTAACAGGGTAGATGTTCCAGGAGGGGTTGATCAAATGAACTGTGATATTAAAAAACTAGAGAACTGGTCAAATAAATGGGATCTGAAATGTAATATTACCAAGAGCAAAATTATGCATATAGGATCCAAAAACCCAAAGTTTAGTCTCAATGATACATTACTGACTGTAACTAAAGAAGAAAGGGACTTGGGAATTATTATTTCAGATGATTTAAAATTTGGTACACAATGCAGCAGTGCAGCCAGTAAGGCCAGTCAAATACTTGGTTGCATTGGAAGAGGTATTAGTAGCAAAAATATCAAGGTTCTTATGCCACTTTACAGAACATTAGTTATACCAAATCTGAAATACTGCGTACAGTTCTGGATACCATATCTTCAGACAAAATATAAATAAACTAGAAGCTGTCCAAAGGAGGGCTACTAAAATGGTACATGGTCTAAAATATAAAACCTACAAAGAAAGACTCTATGATCTAAATATGTATAGTTTAGAGGATAGAAGGGAAAGAGGTGACATGATAGAAACCTTCAAATATATAAAGGGACTTAATAAAATAAAAGCTGAAAGCATTTTTCACAAAAAAATAAATGCCAAAACAAGGGGTCACAATCTAAAGTTAGAGAGTAGGATATTCAGTAGAAATTTGAGGAAGCATTTTTTTACAGAAAGGGTGGTGGATTCATGGGGTAAACTTCCATTTGAGGTGGTAAACACAAAGAGTGTAAAGGAATTAAAAAATGCCTAGGCATAAGGCTATCCTAAGGAAAAGTAACATGTAATATGGGTAGATTTGATGGGCTTTTTTGGTTATTATCTAACGTTGAATTCTATGTTTCTATGTATAAGGAACAATAATTTCCCTATTAATGTTGTTAGAATTCACAACTTTAGGTAAAAATTTAAACGAAGTCCGCAAAACAGCTTTATCTTGATGGAAAATCAGATAAGGAAACTCAAAAGAGAGAGCAGACAATTTAGAAACTCTTCTAGCAGAAGAGATATCCAAGAGAAATAACACTTTTCAAGAAAGTAGTTTAATGTCCAAAGAACGCATAGGCTCAAAAGGAGGAGCCTGCAAAGTCTTTAATACCAAATTTAGACTCCAAGTAGGAGAGATAGATTTAATAACAGGTTTGATATGAGTCAAAGCCTGTACGAAACAGTGAACATCAGGAAGATTAGCAATCTTTCTGTGAAATAAAACAGAAAGAGCAGAGATTTGTCCTTTCAAAGTATTGGCAGACAAACCTTTATCCAAACCACTTTGAAGAAACTGTAGAATCCTAGGAATTGTAAAAGAATGCCAAGAATAATCATGAGTAGAACACCATGAAATATAGGTTTTCCAAATCTTGTGATATATTTTCCTTGGAACAGGCTTATGAGCCTGTATCATAGTGTTAATCACAGATTCAAAGAAATCTCTATGACTAAGGACTAAGCGTTCAATTTCCATGCATTCAAATTTAGAGATTTGAGATCCGGATGGAATAACGGGCCTTGAGATAGAAGGTCTGGTCTTAGAGGAAGTGTCCAAGGTTAGCAACTGGACACAGGTCTGCATACCAGAACCTGTCAGGCCATGCTGGTGCTATCAGAAACACATAAGATTGTTCCATTATGATCTTTGAGATCACTCCCAGAGGGGAAAAAATGTAAACAGGTTGGTAAAACCATGGAACTGCTAGAGCATTTATCAATCCCACCTGCGGATCCCTGGACCAGGAGAGGTATCTGGGAAGTTTCTTGTTTAGACGAGAGGCCATCAGATCTATGTCTGGAAGACCCCACATCTGCACAATCTGATAGAACACATTTGTATGGAGAAACCACTCCCCAAATGTAGAATCTGACGGCTGAGATAATCCGCTTCCAAATTGTCTACACCTGGTATATGAATCGTAGTGATTAGACAAGAGTTTGATTTAGCCCAAGAAAGTATTAGAGACACTTATTTCATTGTTAGGGGACTGCAAGTCCCCCCTTTTTGATTGGCATATGCCACTGTTGTGACATTGTCTTTTTGAAACCGAATATACGGGTTCTCTCTTTAATAGAGGTCAAGCCTGAAGAGCTCTCAAAACAGCACAGAGTTCTAATATTGATTAATATCCTTACCTCTCGAGGATTCCAAACTCCTTTTGCTGTCAGAGACCCCCAGACAGCTCCCCAACCTGCGAGACTTGCATCTGTTGTGATCACAGTCCAGATAGGATAAACAAAGGAGGCCCCTTGAAAAATAAGGTGATGGTTTAACCACCAAGTCAGAAAGAGTTGAGTGTTGGGATTTAAGTATATCAGTTGTGATATCTGAGTATAATCCCTGCACCATTGGTGCAACATGCAAAGCTGTAGAGGTCTTATATGAAAACAAGCAAAAAGGATTGCGTCCGATGCTGTAATCATGAGACCTAAAACTTCCATGCACATAGCCACTGAAGGAATGATTAGAGACTGAAGGTTTAGACAAGCTGAAACCAATCTCAAATGTCTCTGTTCTGTAAGACATAGAATCATGGACATTGAATCTATCTTGAAACCTAAAAAGGTGACCTTAGTCTGAGAAATCAAGAACCTCTTTGGTAAATTGATACTCCAAACATGTCTTTGAAGAAATAACAGAAATTATTTTGTGTGAGATTCTCTAAAGGAAAAGATTGAGTTAGTACCAATATATCGTCCAAATAAGGTAACTCCGCAATAACCTGCTCTCTGATTACAGATAGAAGGTCACCTAAAACTATTAAGAATATTCTTGGTGCTGTTGCAAGAGCAACGAATTGGTAATGCTTGTTTAGAAAAGAGAATTTCAGAAAACAATAGTGATCTGGATGAATGAATTGTGAAGGTAAGCGTCCTGTAAGTCTATTGTGGACATGAAGTGAACTTGCTGAACAAAAGGCAGAATAGTGCTTATAGTCAACATCTTAAAAGTCGGGACATTTACAAAACTATTTAAAGTTTTCAGATCCAAAATTGGTCTGAAAGAATTTTCCTTCTTTGGTACAAAGAATAGATTTGAATAAAAAAAAAACAATCCATCCTCCCCGCAGTGCAAAAGATACTTGAGGAGTATATCTGGCAGGGATTGAAGCCCAGAATAAATAAGAAAACTATGTACATGCCTAGAGACGAGGGAGGTTTAGGTCTCCCAAATATTTTACTATATAGGAGAGCCATACTACTTCAAAGGGTAGTAGAGTGGTGCCAGGGTAGTGACTAGAAACTGTGGATCCAGTTAGATAGAGAGGCAATGCAAACACGAGATTTAGCCTCCCTCTTATGGACCCCTAAAAGACATAGACGGACTGACCTTACTCATTTTCCAATTCTAGAGGTGATGCTCATGCAATGGGACAAGACCTTACAGACCGACCCACACATATCGACTATGCATTCACCCCTAACGCCCTTATATGGTAACCCAGAACTACCTCTGCAAATCAAAACAACGCCACAACAAACTTCCCTGCCGAACAATCATGTAGGGCTCTACTTAACAGAGAATAGGGTGAAATTGAGGGAAGAGCTTGAAAGAGAACAGCCTGATACCCCCATACCTTGGTATGTCTATCTACAAGTATGCCACTATATAACTACCCACAGACATAAACAACAACTGATGAGAAAACAAACACCATTTGAACAGCTATGTATAAAGAATGCACCCTCTAGACATTTGATATCGTTACTATACACACACCTGCTCATCCACGAGGGGAGTACACTTCCGACATACACCAGAATGTGGCACAGGGAATTAGAGGTAGAGCTCTCAGATGAGGAATGGCATAGGATATTCCAGGCTATTAAGTCAACATCAGTCTCAGCACACATACATGAATCCCAATATAAACATCTAAGTAGATGGTACCTCACGCCAGTGCGACTAAAATCAATTTACCCTAACACATCGGATAGATGTTGGAGGGGTTGTGGGGAACAGGGTACCATGGTACACATCTGGTGAGACTGCCCCTTGCTAAACACCTACTGGGCCACAGTATGGGAGGATATGCAGGAAATCCTGGGCTTAAATATTCCCAAAACGCCCGAGACTTTGCTTTTCCACATCCCATTCCAAGTTAAAGACCCTACTAAAAAAAACCTTTTATTCCTGATGCTAACGGGAGCAAAAAAATCTGATACCTCTCCATTGGAAATCATCACAAATACCCACGCTGACAGAATGGAAGCAGAAGGTACTGGACCTTTTGACACTGGAGAGATACCACTATGCAAAAATAGCGAAACTAGACAGCTATGACCTTTTATTGCAGATGTGGGGAGGCAGTGAGTGAGACGTTGAGGTAATATGCCATAGTGAACTGAGTTGGGTGAGATCTGAATCTGATTTGTATTTTACCCCCCCCACACACTTTTTTTTTTTTCTTGGTTCCCTCCCCCCCCCTCCTCCCCCATTCCCTTTTTCCCATTTGGAGAGTAAATTAAACAGAGAGTGGCAAAATGTAACTAGGCCATGTTATGTTCTGATTATTTTTATCTGTTTATTTGTGTTCATTCTATGTTACAGCTCCAGTGAGATGGAGTATGAATAGGTTTAAACTGATATTTTAGTTCTTGTTGTATGACATTATGTTAACATTCATCACAATGTTTTTGAATTGCAACAAGACAACAGGAAAAAAGACTTGAGAAAACTATAGAGCTTTCCCATGCATATATAGAGATAAGTAAAAGCAAGGGAAGAACTTGAAATTTCGTGGATAATATCTACAGATCTATGTCCTTGTTGACATGAGCCTAAAAGGGACTACTAGTCTAAGTCACAATTTAAAAATGCTATTGATGTGGACTTTGATGCTCAATCCTGCCCTATCGGCTTTTAATACATTGAACTGTAGTGTCTTGTATGTTTTTTCTCTTGTATCTTGTTTTGATCAATAAAGCTCTTTGGAAAAAAAAAACAAAAAAAAACAAAAAAAAAAAAAACAATCCATGTTCCTGTTCCTGTTGTGGAACTGGCACAATTAAAGTTCTAGATCTAAAACATATTTCAGAAAGACTTGAGCTTTTACTGTTTTGTTTTTTTTGTTACATGGGTAAGAAAAAATCTCCCAAAGGTGGTCTTATTTTGAATCCTAATCGACACCCCTGAGAAATTATATTCTGAATCCACTGATTTTGGACAGAGTCTGTCCAAACTCTTTGAAATAGCTTTAGTCTGCCCCCTACTAGAAGAACTGGCTTGAGGGCCACACCTTCATGTAGGTTTAGGGGCAGGATTTGGTTTCTTATAAGGCTTGGATTTATTCCAATTCGGAGATGGTCTCCAGGGGAAGGAGTTGTTTTCTGTTCTCTATTCTGATGAAAGGAACGAAAATGATTGGGAGCTTTAAATTTACCCTTAGATTTCTTGTCTTGGGGCAGAAAAACTACCTTACCCCCAGTAACAGTGGAGATAATAGAATCCAATTATGAACAAAAAGAGTTTTACCTTGAAAAGAGAAAGATAATAATCTAGTTTTATACATCATGTCAGCATTCCAAAATTTAAGCCATAAAACTCTTCTAGTTAGAATGGCCATTTCAGCGTTAAAACAGCAATGCACCCATTAAGAGTCTTGTCGGTATAGCAGTACCGCAAGCCTTTTAGCCTGTAACACTCAAAAAAATGACGTTTTTTGAATGGGATTCCCATAGCGCTGCCATTATGAGTTTTGCGGTGAGGCTAAAAAAACTGCATTACACCCTATAACGTCAAGTTCCATACCGCCATCTGAGAGCAGTAGTTATGAGTTTTATGCATCAAAACTGTTACATAAAATTCATAACTAAAGTGTTACAAAGTACACTAACACCCATAAACTACATATTAACCCCTAAACTGAGGTCCTCCCGCATCGCAAATACTATATTAAATTTATTAACCCTTAATCTGCCGCTCCCAACATCGCCGCCACTAATAAAATTTATTATCCCTATTCCGCCGCTCCCCGACATTGTCGCCACTATACTAAAGTTATTAACCCCTATTCCCCTGCACCCCAACATTGCCCACACTATAATAAATATATAAACCCCTATTCCGCCTCTCCCCGACATCACCGCCACTAAATAAAGTTATTAACCCTTAAACCTCTGGCCTCCCACATCACTACCACTAAATAAAACTATTAACCCCTAAACTGACAGCCCCCCACATCTCCAAAAACTAAATTAAACTATTAACCCCTAAACCTAACAAACCCCTAGCTTTAAATTAAAATAACTAGACCCCTATCTTAAAATAAATAAAAACTTACCTGTGAAATGAAAAAAAAATTAGTTTAAACTGTAAATTAAACTGACATTACTATTAAACAAAAATTAAGATAACTATCAATTAAATTAATTAAATTACACATTAAAAAAAAAAACTAACCCTACTAAAAAAATGTAATCTACAATAACAAAAAATTTAAAATACTAAATTACAAAAAAATAACAAATGAAATTATCCAAAATAAAAAAATTACACCTAATCTAATAGCCCTATCAAAATAAATACCCCCCCCCCTATAAAAACACCCCTTAGCCTACAATAAACTACCAATAGCCCTTTTTATACTGGGGGTACCATTGCATTCCTAATGACTGAAACATTTAAATCAGCCAATAGGAATTAGGGCTGCTAAAATCCTATTGGCTGTTCAAATCAGCCAATAGGATTTAAGCAGCTCTCATTCCTATTGGCTGATTCGAATCAGCCAATAGGAATGAGAGCTGCTTAAATCCTTTTGGCTGATTTGAACAGCCAATAGGATTTTAGCAGCTCTAATTCCTATTGGCTGATTTATATTTTTCAGCCAATAGGAATGCAATGGTACCCCCAGTATAAAAGGGGTACCTTGCATTTGAATCCTCAGTGTGCGGCGGATGATCGCACGAAGAGGACCTCCACATCGGATCAATGGACCTCTGCTTTGGACCTTCACCTGGACCTCAAACCTTCGCCTGAACCTCTGCCTCCGCGTATCGACCGCTCCGCCTCTGCAGGGATGAAGAAGATGCTGGTCCTGTGATGGATGAAGATTGAGCCGCCTGGATGAAGATGGAGCTGCTGGGATGAAGATCGTTCAAGGGGGATTTCAGCATCTGTGAGTACCTAAAAGAGGGGTTAGTGTTAGGTTTCTTTTAAGGTTTTTTTTGGAGTGGGTTTTTTTTTTTAGATTAGGGTTTGGGCATTTCTTAAAAGAGCTGATTGCCCTTTTAAGGGCAATGCCCATACAAGTTCCCTTTTCAGGTCAATGCCCATACAAATGCCATTTTCAGGGCAATGGGTAGCTTAGGTTTTTTTAGTTAGGATTTTTATTTTGTGGGTTTGGGGGTTTGTAATGTTAGGGGGTATTTGATTTTATTTTTAGAAAAAGAGCTGATTTCTTTAGGGCAATGCCCTACAAAAGGCGATTTTTTATTTTTAATGGGCAGCAAAAGAGCTGATTGCCCTTTTAAGGACAATGCCTATACAGATGCCCTTTTCAGGGTAATGGGTAGATTAGGTTTTACATTATTTTTATTTTGTGGGTTTGGAGGTGGGGGTTTTTATACTGTTAGGGTGTTTATTTTTCTTTTGTAGAAAAAGAGCTGATTTCTTTAGGGCAATGCCCTACAAAAGGCCCTTTTAAGGGCCTACAAAAGGCTTTTTTAAGGGCCCTTGGTAGTTTATAATAGATTAGGGTTTTTTATTTTGCGGTGGTTTTTTCTTTTTAAACAGAGTATTAGAATAGGAATAATTTTTATTGTTTTGGATAATTTCGTTTGTTATTTTTTGTAGGTTTTTTAATTTTTTTGTAATTTTAGTGTTTTTTATTTTTTGTAATGGTAGTTTTTTTATTTTTATAATTTTAGGTTTTAGTGTAAGACAGCTAAGTTTGTATTTATTTGAACTAGGTAGTTAGTACATAGGTAATAACTATTTACTAACTAGTCTACCTAGTTAAAATAAATACAAACTTACCTGTGAAAATAAAATAAAACCTAACGGCTAGATTTAGAGTTCTGCGGCCAAACGGGTGCGTTAGCTACGCGTGCTTTTTTTCCCCCGCACCTTTTAAATACCACTGGTATATAGAGTTCACAGAATGGCTGTGTTTTCAGTGCGTCAGGCTCCAAAAAGGGAGCGTAGAGCATAATTTAACGCCACTGCAACTCTAAATTCCAGCGGTGCTTATGGACGCGGGCAGCTTAAAAAACGTGCTCATGCACGATTCCCCCTTAGAAAACAATGGGGCCATTTGAGCTGAAAAAAAACCTAACACCTGCAAAAAAGCAGCGTTCAGCTCCTAACGCAGCCCCATTGTTTTCTATGGGGAAACACTTCCTACGTCTGCACCTAACACTCTAGCATGTACCCCGAGTCTAAACACCCCTAACCTTATACTTATTAACCTCTAATCTGCCGCCCCTGCTATAGCTGACACCTGCATATTTTTTTTAACCCCTAATCTGCCGCTCCATAAACCGCCACTACCTACATTATCCCTATGTACCCCTAATCTGCTGCCCCTAACACCGCCGACCTCTATATTATATTTATTAACCCCTAATCTGCCCCCCACAACGTCGCCTCCACCTGCCTACACTTATTAACCCCTAATCTGCCGAGCGGACCGCACCGCTACTATAATAAAGTTATTAACCCCTAATCCGCCTCACTCCCGCCTCAATAACCCTGATTCCATCAGCCAATCAGAATATTCCTACCTTAATTCCGATTGGCTGATAGAATCCTATCAGCCAATCGTAATTCGAGGGATGCCATTTTGGATGACGTCATTTAAAGGAACCGTCATTTGGCGAGTAGGCGTCGTTAGAAGAGGATGGATCCGCGTCGGCTGGGAAGAAGATGGCTCCGCTCCGCTCCGCTCCGGAAGAAAGAAGATTGAAGATGCTGCTTGATAGAAGACTTCCTCCCGATGATGGACTTCCGACTTCAGCCCGATGATGGATTTCTTCAGCCGCCGCTTGGATCCAGACTTCAGCCTGAGGATAGACGTCACTCTTCAGCCCCTCGCTTGGGCTTGGATCAAGACATCGGAGGCTTTTCTGGACAGATCAGGACCCGGTGAGGTGAAGACAAGGTAGGGAGATCTTCAGGGGCTTAGTGTTAGGTTTATTTAAGGGGGGTTTGGGTTAGATTAGGGGTATGTGGGTGGTGGGTTGTAATGTTGGGGGGGGGGTATTGTATGTGTTTTTTTTCCAGGCAAAAGAGCTGAATTCTTTAGGGCATGCCCCGCAAAGGGCCCTTTTCAGGGCTGGTAAGGTAAAAGAGCTTTGAACTTTTTTGATTTAGAATAGGGTAGGGCATTTTTTTTATTTTGGGGGTCTTTGTTATTTTATTAGGGGGCTTAGAGTAGGTGTAATTAGTTTAAAATTGTTGTAATATTTTTCTAACGTTTGTAAATATTTTTTTATTTTTTGTAACTTAGTTCTTTTTTATTTTTTGTACTTTAGTTAGTTTATTTCATTGTATTTATTTGTAGGTATTTTATTTAATTAATTTATTGATAGTGTAGTGTTAGGTTTAATTGTAGATAATTGTAGGTATTTTATTTAATTAATTTATTGATAGTGTAGTGTTAGGTTTAATTCTAACTTAGGTTAGGATTTATTTTACAGGTAATTTTGTAATTATTTTAACTAGGTAACTATTAAATAGTTATTAACTATTTAATAGCTATTGTACCTGGTTAATATAATTACAAAGTTGCCTGTAAAATAAATATTAATCCTAAAATAGCTACAGTATAATTATAATTTATATTGTAGCTATATTAGGGTTTATTTTACAGGTAAGTATTTAGCTTTAAATAGGAATAAGTTATTTAATAATAGTTAATTTATTTCGTTAGATAAAAATTATATTTAACTTAGGGGGGTGTTAGGGTTAGGGTTAGAATTAGCTTTAGGGGTTAATACATTTATTAGAATAGCGGTGAGCTCCAGTCGGCAGATTAGGGGTTAATGTTTGAAGTTAGGTGTCGGCGATGTTAGGGAGGGCAGATTAGGGGTTAATACTATTTATTATAGGGTTATTGAGGCGGGAGTGAGGCGGATTAGGGGTTAATAACTTTATTATAATAGCGGCGCGGTCTGGTCGGCAGATTAGGGGTTAATAAGTGTAGGCAGGTGGAGGCGACGTTGAGGGGGTAGATTAGGGGTTAATAAATATAATATAGGGGTCGGCGGTGTTAGGGGCAGAAGATTAGGGGTTCATAGGGATAACGTAGGTGGCAGCGGCATGCGGTCGGCAGATTAGGGGTTAAAATTTTTTAATAGAGTGGCGGCGATGTGGGGGGACCTCGGCTTAGGGGTACATAGGTAGTTTATGGGTGTTAGTGTACTTTAGAGCACAGTAGTTAAGAGCTTTATAAACCGGCATTAGCCCAGAAAGCTATTAACTACTGACTTTTTGCTGCGGCTGGAGTTTTGTCGTTAGATTTCTAACGCTCACTTCAGCCACGACTCTAAATACCGGCGTTAGAAAGATCCCATTGAAAAGATAGGATACGCAAATGGCGTAGGGGGATCTGCGGTATGGAAAAGTCGCGGCTGCAAAGTGAGCGTTAGACCCTTTCCTGACTGACTCCAAATACTAGAGGGCGGTAAAAACCAGCGTTAGGAGCCTCTAACACTGGTTTTCACGGCTACCGCCCAACTCTAAATCTAGCCGTAAGTTAGCTACAATATAACTATTAGTTATATTGTAGCTAGCTTAGGTTTTATTTTTATTTCACAAGTAAGTATGTATTTAGTTTTAAATAGGTATTATTTAGTTAATAAATGTAACTTTAATTTAGCTCTATTTTAATTATGTTAAAGTTAGTGGGGTTTAGGGTTAGGGTTACGGTTAGGTTTAGGGTTACGATTAGAGTTAGGTTTAGGTGTTAGTATAGTTTAATTTAGGTTGTTGCGATGTGGGGGGCTGGCGGTTTAGGGGTTAATAGGTTTATTTAGTGGTAGTGATGTGAAAGAGGCCAGAGGTTTAGGGGTTAATAACTTTATTTAGTGGCAGCGATGTCGGGGATCGGCGGAATAGGGGTTTATATATATATATTTTTTTATTTTTTTTTCATTTTATTTATGAGTTTTTATTGATTTTAAACATTATAAAACAATAATTGGGGACTCGCAGGACCCCTACACAGTTTGATACACATCATGTAAATAATTGTTTGATTCTGAAACATGTAACTGACACATTCAAAGAATAGAGATGGGAGTCGGCACGTTTCCAAGTGGTTAGCAAGGGAGGTGGAAAGGAGGGGTGGAGAAGGGGGGGGCACATCTATGTGGAGGGGGGGAGGGGATTGGGGGGGGGGGGAGTCTCTACCAGGGATCGGCTGAGGTGGTCGCAGTATTATATCTTAAACACTAACCTGGGGTAACCATGAAGTGTCATGTATGTCTATCCAGTCAGCCCAGACCATTTCAAAAAGGTCAATTCTGTCCAAACTGTAATATATGTCTTTTTCCATAGCATGTAAGTACGCCATTGTTTTGAGTATATTGGACCAACTAGGGGGGGAGGCTCTCTTTCAGCATCTAGCTATGTTGGTTTTGACAGACGACAGGAGATAAACACTGAAAATCTGCTGGTGTTTGGGAAGTACGTGTAAGTTTAGGTGTAGAAGTGCCGTGGCAGGGTTTTTGGGACACTGGATCCTGAGAGCAGATAGAGTGCGGAAACATGTATTCCACAGCAGGGTTAGCCTGGGGCACTCCCACCATATGTGGAGCATGTCGCCGTGGGAGCCGCAGTCCCTTCAACAATGTGGAGAAAATGCCGGGTACATCTTGGACAGCCTCGCAGGTACCAGATACCATTGAGAGATGACTTTATAGTGGGTTTCGAACATTGTTACACAATGTAATGATTTTTTAGTTAAGATGAGGGACCCCTGCCAAGCGTTTGCAGAGATTCGAGTGTGTAGGATAGCGTCCCACTTAAGCAAGTGTGGGGCCAGGTCTGGGGGTATGGAGCCCTCGAGCAGGCAATAATGTCTCGAGAGAGGCTTATGGAGTCTGCATCCTCCTTTCCACACAGACTCCCATGGGGTAAGCTGTCGTGGGGCAGTGGGGAAAAATCCCCAGCTAGATAGGAAACTCTTGATCCTAGTAAGTTCGAAATGGAGGTAGGGCGGAATGTCTTCCCGAGGATTGTCTTTAGACAACGAGATATATCCGGTCTTTTAGATAAATATCAAAAGGTAATGAGGCTTGTTCAATGTCTCTCCACCTGTCTTGTGAATGAAGCACTCCCCATTGGGAAATATGCGTGAGCATGGCTCCCTCATAGTACTTAGTTATAGATGGGGAAGCCAGACCCCCCAGCTGGACCGGAAACTGTAGGGTTTTGTGAGCTATTCTGGGAATTTTATTCTGCCAGATAAATTTTGTGCACTCACTTTGGAATTGTAGTAAAAGGTGAGAGGGTATTCTGATCGGGAGACATCTAAACAAATAGGTGAGCCGAGGGAGGAACGACATTTTAAGGGAAGCTATACGGCCCATCCAAGAGATGTTCTTGTGGTCCCAAACATTTTTCAACGCGCGCAAGTCCGTCAGCAGGGGCAGATAGTTATTCTTGACCATCTGCTTCAAGTCATTGGAGATTTTAACTCCAAGATGGGTAATCCATTTATTAGACCATTTAAAGTCAAACTGCTTTTGAAGGACCGTGACATAGGTTTGGGGGAACCCCCACCAGTAGATTTCTGTTTTGGGAGCATTAAGCTTGTAAAAAGAGAGAGAGCCAAAGGCCTTGAGTACTTCCAATAGTCTGGGGATTGTGCTAAGTGGGTCTGCAAAGAACACAGTAACATCGTCTGCAAACAGGGCGATGTTGTGTTTGGAGCCAGAGAGTGTAATTCCCACCAGGTCCTTATCGGTGAGTATCGTTTCAGCGAGTGGCTCGATTGCCAGAGCAAACAGGAGCGGGGAGAGTGGACAACCCTGCCTCGTACCATTAAAAATGGGGAATGGGGTTGTATGGAACCCCACCCCCCTGACCACTGCTGTGGGGCAGGAGTATAGGGCTTGAATCGCGAGGCAAATGTCAGAGGGAAATTTGAAGGCATTGAGAGTCTCCCAGAGGTAGCTCCATCTGACTCTGTCAAAAGCCTTCTCGGCGTCTAAAGAGATGACCGAGAAAGGTTTGTTCATTCTCGTGGATTCGCAGACTATATTGATGAGGCGCCTAGTATTATCTGGGCCCTCGCGACGGTGTATAAACCCTACTTGATCTGAGTTGACCAAGTTGGGCAGGAGTTTACAGATTCGGTTGGCCAGAAGCTTGGAGTAGATTTTAATGTCCACGTTTATAAGTGAGATAGGCCTAGAGTTGGGGCAAAATGAGGGGTCTTTGTTTGGCTTGGGAATCATAACGATCTCAGCCTCTAAGAATTCTTGCTTAAATCTGCCTTCTTGCCTGGCTGTGTTAAAGAACCTGAGGAGCAACGGCATCAGTTCTTGACTGTAGGTTTTGTAGAACTGAGCATGAAAGCCATCTGGGCCAGGGGCCTTAAAGGGTTTGAGACGCTGAATGACCTGCTTGAGTTCAAGCTGAGTAAACGGGTTAGTCAGAGACTCTTGTTGTTCCGTGGTTAGAGTCGGAAGATTTAGTGAATCGAGGAATTGTCTGATCTGTTGTGTGGAGGCGGGGGTTCGAATTTCAGTGCTCTCAAGATTATAGAGTTTGGAGTAATAGTCTGAGAAACAGTCTCCTATCTGTGAGGGAAGTCTGTGGGTCTTATTGTTGTATACAATTTGGTGTATGCGAGATGTACTAGTCCGCTGTCGCAATTTATGTGCTAACATAGAGTCTGCCCTATTGCCTTTATAATAAAATAATTGCTTAAGTTTTGTGAGATTCTCCTGGGTGCGGCGCAGCTCTAGATGGTTAATATGCGAGCGCACAGCTCAAATCTGGGAGGATAGTGTGTCTGTGATGTTGGCTCTGTTAGCGGACTCAAGTTGACTGAGTTTACAGTGAGCCTAGGCTAGGGTAAGTTTCCTAAGTCGGGCTTGTTTATGGATGATGTAGCCTCTAGATACCGCCTTAACAGCTCCCCATAGTATATCGTCCGTTGTCTGTCCGTTATCGTTAAGTTAAATAAGTTCTATGAGATCTCTACGTAACTCTTCCCTGAAGGGAATGTCAGCTAGGATATTGCGCGGAAGGGACCACTTGCTTTTATGAAGACAAGGGTCGCTGTTGCGTAGGTCCGCCAGAACTGGGTCATGGTCTGACCAAGAGCAAAGAGGGATACTAGAATGGAGTACAGAGTCTAAGGTCGTCACCGAGCAGAAGATATGATCCAATCTGGAGTAGGTTTTGTGTGCATGGGAGAAGTGAGTGAAGTCTCTATCTGAAGCATGTAACGATCTCCAAATGTCATAGTACCCAAATTCAGACATGATAGCTTTGAAGCGTGTGGAGAGGAGAGTTAGTTGGGAGGAAGTCTTAGAGGGGGATACAGTCTTGCGGTCTAATTTAGTGTCCCAGATCATGTTATAGTCCCCTGCTATTATGACCCTGCCCTGTTTATGTTGATCAATCAATCTCAGTATTTTCCTAAGACATGCAGGCTGGTGAGAGTTGGGCAAATAAACCGAAACTAGGGTGTGAGTGACATGATCGAGCTTGCAGACTTCTATAGTGAACCTAGCCTGGGGGTCCTTTAGCACCTGAATTTCCTCATAAGCTACCCTCCTATGTATCATGACTGCAGTCCCTCGTGCTTTCTTTGTAAATGAAGAGCACTCTATAGTCGTGTATGAACAAGAGTGAAATCTATGGGGAGTATCAGTCAACCAGTGCGTTTCTTGCAGGAATACAACGTCGGGGTTGTGATGGTTGAGCATACGGGTGAGTAAGCTCCGCTTGAAGGGAGAGTTTAAACCTCTAGAGTTATGTGTGCAGACTCGTAGTCGGTTCATGTTCTGTTTCTAACCCCTTGGAGTGATTGATCAGAGGTGGGAGGAGTGTCTGGGGGGCGTAAGTCAAAGGCCTGGAAAGTAATACGTACAGGATAGGGAGGGAGGAGAGGGAGTAAATCAACACGTAAGACGGGAATGTACCGACAATACAGGTGGAAGTAGTCCACCTAGGTGGAACCCTGGTGTGGGTTAACCTATAGGGGGTGGAGCTAAGAGCAAGTGTATGGGTGGAGGAGCCGGAAGGTCCAGCCCCACTCCATTAACTAAATGAATAAGTAGTGGGAGAGTAAACTAAAGTGCAAATAATTATCAACCTGTGGGCCCCAAGTGGGGCGTAACCAAAACATAACAAGCAATATGAACACGTAAGTCGAACATGAAACCATAAAATGAAACCCTATACGTGTAATCAGAAAATTACATATTTCAAACAGTATGAGCCCTACTCCGTGGCACGTTAGCCTAGCAACAAAAAGGAAGAAGAGTAGGGATAGGTATATTCAATCATGTCAGGCCTGTGGTATGAAAACATAAACAAGCTCAAATTTCAGGAGAGCGAAGGTTCAGGTTGGGTTGTATCCATAGGCTGTTGTATTCTCATCCTTTTTGACCTTTGTTCCTTAACAGACCATTCAGGGGCCGTGACTCTTAGCTTCGATTGCACAACAGGCGGTCCCTTAGGATCCTCCGGCATAAGACCCCATTGACCAAGGAGAGAAGTCCCTTGCGTAGGCGAAGTCACTGTGAATGTTTTGTTGTCCTTTGTTATTATCAGTTTAGTAGGGTAGCCCCACCTGTATTTAATATTTTCCCTGCGAAGGATCAGCGTAACTGGCTGGAAGTATCTGAGGTGTTGCAGAGTGTGAGTGGATAGGTCGGGCAGTAGCTGAATGTCCTTAAATCGCTCTGAGATCTGTGGCTTCCGAAAAGCAGCCTGCATAAGTCTGTCCTTGAAGAGAAAACTGTGGAAGCAGACTTTCTCCTGAGAGACAGTTCTGGGGCGCAGAGCTCTATGGGCTCTTTCCATGGTGTCAGTCAGCCCCTCTATTGGACCTAGTAGCTCATTGAAGAGATCTTTCAGGAAGTTTTGAATCTCAGCAGGTTGGATATCCTCAGGTATTCCTCGAAATCTTATGTTGTTTCTGCGTGCCCTGTCCTCAAGTTTGAATTCCAGCTGGCTAATCTGCTCCGCAAGAGATTCCGAGTAGGAGAGCAAGTTTGTATGGTCGGTGGCTAGATCGTCCTGTTTTCTTTCAAGAGAGTCCACCCTATCGCCAATCTCCGAAATGTCCTTGCGGAGTTCAGCGTGGTTACGCTGAATTTCTTTAGTTATGGAGAGAGTTTGGTTCGCAAGCATTTTTTTAAGAGTTGCCTCCGTAATTAAGTGTTGTGGTCTAACAGGTGGCATAAGGTCAGGTTGGGAGCTGTCCCCCAGAGATTCAGAGTCGCTCTGACCCTCGTTGGAGTCTTCATTCTGGTCTTTAGGAGGTTGCGTGAAATGGTCCAGGACCGTTTTCTGACACCTTCTGGCGGTGTGAGGCATTTTCATAGGAGAAGTTAGTACCATGTACTCGGCAGATGTGCTTGGATTAGAGGTTGTTATGGAAACTTGTTGGCCCAACAGGCTGACAGAGTGAAAAGAAGAAATTACATATGCACAATAGTATTACATAACGGAGTAGGGCCCGGCGGCCATCTGGACCTCTATCTCCCCATAGCGGCGCTTATGGGCAGAATGCTACCCTACAGAACGCAATTTCTATCAGAAAAAGCCAGCTCAGGTGGAGAAGAAGGCCAGGTGGGCGCTTTATGCAAACTACCCTTTACTTATTATGAGAGATCACTATATACCTTGAGAGAGGCGTCCCCTTCGGACTCAGGGAAAGAGGGATACGACCCAAAGGAAGGGGAAAAGGAAAGTGGAATTGACCAGCCCACGTGAGCAGGCCGGAAAAGGGGAGTCCAAAGGGGGGGTTCAGCCAGATAAAATGAAGTTAATACACAAATGAACTCATCAACATAGAATATATGGGACAGTGACTCCTGCTGGCCAGAGCACAAAGCGAGAAGCCAAGGTTGCTTTCTCTATTAACTAACAAATTTCAAAAAAGCACAGTGACCAAGCAAGAGGAACTGAGGGCAAAGTAGTATGTTGTCACATGTCCTGTAAAAGAAAAAACTGCAGGTTATGTAAAAGCACTACCCTCTGTATTATGTCAAAATTACAAAGACACCTGGACTGGCGCAGCAGCCTTTAATATTGAAATGTGTGATAAAATGAAGTTAATACACAAATGAACTCATCAGCATAGAATATATGGGACAGTGACTCCTGCTGGCCAGAGCACAAAGCGAGAAGCCAAGGTTGCTTTCTCTATTAACTAACAAATTTCAAAAAAGCGCAGTGACCAAGCAAGAGGGACTGAGGGCAAAGTAGTATGTTGTCACATGTCCTGTAAAAGAAAAAACTGCAGGTTATGTAAAAGCACTACACTCTGTATTATGTCAAAGTTACAGAGACACCTGGACTGGCGCAGCAGCCTTTAATATTGAAATGTGTGAGTTTCAGTCACCCTATACCCCAGGGACAACCTTGAGGGGCACCTGAGCTACTCAACAGCTCAATGTGATTCAAATTAAACTTGTTGGGCTAGCAGAAATTTATTGCTGTTATTTTTCCTTCTTGTTTTCTTTATCTGTCTTTTTTTTTCTTTCCCCTTTTCTTTCTTCTGTTTCCCCCTGTTTCTTTACTCTGTTTAGTTAATGTATTGTAAGGAGCGGCCTTGGGGAAAGGTACCAGAGCAGGAATGTTTTAAAATAGCTTGCTGCTTAGAGTAGGGTGAGTCCAAATAAGCCTCACAAAAATGTACACCAAAGTCCCTAGAGACCCTTAGCTGTAAAAACATGTGTACAAGGGCCTAGCTTACAGGGCCTCCAGGGTGTCCCTCTGCTGCAGACTGAGGAGAGGCTTCTGGGTTAGTGCCCCTAGTCAGGGGATCAATGCAGCATATCAAGGGGGAGGCGTACAGAAGTCCCGGTTAGGGGCATGTATCCACTTTACTTTGAGGAGTTGTATCTTACCCTTACTGTCCAGATGATGCGGCTCTTCTGCAGCTGAAGATCTCAGGCTCAGGCCCCAAAATGGCGTGTTTTCGTGCCACTCCAAGTGTGGCGCACTCAGAGTTTCCAAGATTCTCTATCCTCTAGACACCTCTCACCCTCTTGCCTGGGTCAGCTTCTGTGACCACTGGGTAACGGCACTTACGCGGGTCTGGTGCCTAAGATGAACGGTCCCTCAGATGGCCTCCAATAGAACGCGACCGGCTGCGTGCTGCTGCACCGGAGCGGAGCCCCGACCCTCCGGGCAGCAGTGATGAAAGGTAGAGGTCTCTTCTAGCTCTTTGTCGTCCGGTATTCAACGGTTGAAGCGCCCATATCCTTGTGGCGCGCAGGATTATCTAGAGGCCTATGATCGGCCCGCCGGAACTCCTTATCACCGCAGACACGCTTCTTATGGAGCGGTAGTAATCGCCGTATGCCACGGCAGAACCAGGTCTTGGTCGCCGCTGCAGGAATTCACGGGCGCCTCAGAGCGGAGCTCCGACCCTCTGAGGCTGCAGCTGTAGAGGCGACTAGGCAGCGGTAAAGGCTCTGCTATAAGATGGCTGACCCCCGGCTTCCCAGCCTCACTGTGGGCCAAGAGCGCCAAAGTTTAAAGTCCAGCACACTGCAGGGAGTGCTCGCCCGGCTCAAACTGCCCCAGGAGTGAGTTTAGGATAAAGTTTGGCTAGGTTTGTGCGGTTAGATATACTTTAAATAACGGTGTTTGTAGGAGCTCCTCACTATTGCTGCTGTCTTGCTCAGCGGCTAGCTCCGCCCCCGGGTTTATATTTTTATTATAGTGTGGGCGATGTTGAGAGCAGCAGATTAGGGGTTAATCAGTGGTATATTTATGTTTCGTGCTGCCCTAGGCACTCAAAATTCTGCTGCTCCCCCGCCCCCTCAAAGGTTTTTGGCCTTTTTTCCACTTCATATTTATTTGGGTCACTGTGTAAAATGTTTTTGTTTTGTTTGTTTTTTTCATAACAATTAAAAAGAAAATGGGCTAGCAAAACACTTGCATACAGGTGGGTTGAATTGCAAGCATCTCATACTATTTTCTCCATGAGAGAAGGGAGAGAAAAGAAGGGGAGGGGAAAAAGGGAGGGGGAAAGGAAAGCAGGAAGGGAGGGAGAGAGAGAGAGAAGTGGTGAGGGAAAGAAAGGAGTGGAAGAAGGGAGCAAGGAAAGGAGTTGAGGGAAAGAAGGGAGGGAGTTTAAGGAGGGAGTGAGTTTAGGGAGGGAGAAAGGGCAAGAAGGGAGAGAGGAAGGGAGGGAAAGAAGAATACACTTTGAAACAATCACTGCCCTTTACATGCAACAACATACAGTAATTACCATCATTCAAGTAATGAAACTTTTTTTTTTAAAATAAACTTTTACTGAGGTTTTTCATAAAAGAAAACATATAATTAATACCATGTACATACAATGACAAAAGTTTGATCAAACCATAAACAAAGATGAGAATAAAAGTACAGATCAATGACAAAATCTGGCCTTCTGAAACCTCCTTTTTATATCATTGAAATCTTCTCTTGATGACTATTTAGCTAGCCACACGTTTGCTAATTGATATAGGAAAATTAATTAGTCCAGATAGTCATATTTTGAACCCCTTAGGGTCCAAATGCCACTTAAACTGTGTATTTACCAGTGGCTTAACACCGCTTAACATAAATAAGATTAGAGAGTCAACACAATGTAATAGCATACAGTACACATCTTAAATAAAATACCTGAACATGAAGCTAGTATGTTATATTTGAATCTACATTTACTGTTTGTATATAATTATTTAGAGAGGAGCTTAGTTTATAGGAATACCTCTAATTAAGTGATAACGGCTTAAGTAATAGGCATCTATAGTTAAAGTATATTGGTATATGTACCTGTTTGCTAATAGTATATTGTCTACTGGGTGTTGCAAGTTCCCAGCCCCCCCCCCCACTGGCTGAGGGAGAGAGAGGAAGTATATTGTTATATGCAGAGAGGGAAAGATAAAAAAAAAGAAGTTCAGTAGAAATGTCACATTGAAATAATGGTCTCCCAGTAATGATATATAAGAGAACATGTGTGGCCTATTAGAGCATTAATTGCCTATAACATGAGATAAGAAACGTTTATAACAAAGCAACTTCCAGGGGACATTGAAAATAGCATATAACAGTACAATAGATAATGTGATATCCCATTGAACTGAGCTATAGGGGCTAAACATTCAAACATGGGTCCTCTAGCCAGAACTAGTATAGTAAAACATAACAACAAGCAGTATCTCTACTATCCTCTCCATAAACTTAACCTCTATGTAAGCATTTTACCAGAGAATACTCTTTCAAATAGTAAAGGTACCTGATCTATTAAAAATGTGCTGAAGGTGTATCCACAGTAGCGCTGTATATTGTGGAAGGACTAAATTAGTGCATCTATATACTCTCCACCTAAAGGCGAGAGAGTAGATTGTAAATTTGTATGTATGCTGAGTATCTAAAGAGGTGTTTATATGTACTTTCTAACCCATGTGTATGCGTTAGGGTGCATCATTAAAATTGTCTGACTAAGAATATGTGAGCAAATTCTATGGGTGAAACATATAAAGTTGCTAGATAAATTCTGCTATATTTAGTAAGATACTATAGAAAGTCAGTTAGTGTCTAGCTACTAATTGGGGTAACATAGTACATTATTAATTTGAGCAAGGGATATACATTGTCCGTTTTACATATATGATGTAACTTATTCAAAATAACCACGTTGGTCTATTAAATAGAGACCATATGCCACTATAGATGGAGTGTCTCAGTGGTTATAGAGAGTCAGCCTATACCATCTTTAGTATAGGAGGTAGAGGGAGATGGTATATAGCATTGATCTTCGTATGTAAATTGGAGCTCATAGCTCCATAGGCAGGATTCAGTCTCAGCATCCTGGGTGGTGGTAGATAACCTATAGAAGTACCTTACAACTGAAAGACTACCACTCTGAGTTTTAGTTCCGTTTCTGAGATTAGAGGTCTTTTCGGCAAATGTAGAGCAGTTTGGATCTTGTAGAATTGCGGGAGCATTTAGACGAGTCCATATAGTAGATGTGTTTGACTCAGGAGGCTGATCTAAGGGCTCTGCTATCCATTGTATTAATGATCTCTCTGCATTAATCGCCTGTCGCACACTGAATTCCCCAGTGACCCAGCGAGGTTCAGCTGCGCTCCCCTTAAATGATGTCCCGGAACTGAGACTAGATCTTTCATCTGTTGTTAGCTGTGCCCAGACCTGTCCTGCTGCCCTCTTAGTAATGGACGAGCGTAGGTGCTTATCCCTCTCCTGCTCTATAGGTTTGGCGGCTGCTTCCCCTCTAGTTTTTAACATGTCGGCCTCTGCGTGTGCGTGTCATATTAGAGCCATAAGGCTGTCGAAATTCTGACACATTTTCTGCTCCAAAGCTCTTAATAGATTGCATATAGACTAATTTGCTTCTTCCATGTTCAGAGGTGTAGCAAACAATTGCAGTGTAATTATATATAGGCTTAATTATATATAGGCTTAAGTAGGCCGTCGCCTAAGATCTTAATAGTCTAATTCAGTTAACTGGAAATGCTCTCATAGTGTTCTTGGTATCATTAAAATCACCATCGATTATATATTCAGACCTCAGTGACTTTAGTCTGGATTCTGCTGTAAGTTAAAGAAATTCGATAAATTTTTGTTTTACTTCTCCCAGAGCTCAGATAATTGCGGCCATATCCAATCTCAGCTTGGACACCCCCCCCTAGTGAAACTTTTTAAATGTCCGTTTACTGTTTACTCCATGGGTTCATGAATGCAGAGAAAGCTAGCTATTAGTAGCTAACATAAATTAGCAATAAGAGTTTATAATTAGACATCACAAGCTGATCTAAGCAGTGCACAGACGCATCCAGTCTGTTAGCTGCTAAGACCTGCAATAAGCACTGTGCTCGCAGACCTACAACAGCTAATAATGGGAGACAGCATATTGGCACAAGGTCTTCTCCTCCAGCCTCACCTTGGAAGCATATCCCCGGTCAAGTTTCTCACCAAGAACGCTTCCACTGCAAAAATGCCGGCGGCTCTAAATGAAGCAACGGTATAAAGGAGCACTGCCTGTAAAGAGCGACCTTAATCAGCGCATGTGCCTTGTCTTCTCTGTAAAAGCCTGCACTTTATCGCTCACTGTACTGTGTGCTGGCTTTTAGAGAGAGGATAGGACAGATGTGCTGCCCCTCCCAAATCTGCTGACCTAGGCACCGGCCTTGTTGGCCTAGGCCATAATACGCCCCTTGGGTTAATAGATTTATTTTGGTAGCAGCGATATTGGGAGCGGCAGATTAGGGGTTAATAAGTTTATGTAGGTGTCGGCGATGTCGGGGACTGCAGATTAGGGGTGTTTAGGTTTAGGGTTTATGTTAGGGTGTTAGGTTTAAACGTAACTTTTTTTCCCCATAGACATCAATGGGGCTGCGTTACGGAGCTTTTCATTCCGCGCTTCAGGTGTTAGTTTTTTTTCTAACTCTCTCTCCCCATTGATGTCTATGGGGAAAGCGTGCACAAGGATGTCAAAGCAGCGCTTGTATTTTGTGCGGTATGGAGTTCAACACAACCATATCGCAAGCACAAGGCGGCTATTCTAAAACTTGTAATGGCAGCGCTACGGAGGGTGAAATAACTCAACTTTTGTTGCGTTTGTTTCGCACCCTCTATAGCGCAAAACTTGTAATCTAGGTGATACTTAGCTTTGGTAAATACGTGTTCAGGTAGCTCAAATCCTATAGCAACATCAGAGGCAGGCTCAGTTTGAGACATAATTGCAAAAAAAAATAATTTGAAAAAAAAAAAAAAATCTGCAAATTTATATCCATGCTCCTATATATGATATATAACAGGCTTGAGAGAATGGGAAACAGAGCAAAAATGTATAAAAAAAAGAAAACTGATTCATTAAATGCTGCATGAAAGCTCTCTAAATGTTTTCTGAGAACACTGAATGAGCTGGGGGTGGAGTTTATAATGGCAATTTTGGCAGGAATTTTGGGGCGACAAAAAAAGGCACAAAATGATGACATGTCACCCTATGACATAAATAGCATCATCACATGTGCGACATGCAAAGCTGTAGTGGATTTCTAATACACCTATCACTCTAAAAAGCAGGTAAGAATTTTGATTGTATATACAAAAAACAAAATGTACCTAAATAAAGTCTAATGGATACTTCTATTATAGCTGCATAAAATGTGATTATCAACATTCCATGAGACTAACATAATACTTAGCATCCTAATTTATAAATAAATTACTAGCTTCAAAAAAAAACCTGTATGTTTCACAGACTCTACCAACCTTGACAAATATTTAACCACAAATAAAGTCACTAAAAAAGAGCACTGAATTACTGACTCAAGGCATGTATACAAACAATATATAACAACTTTAGTTACAAAGTGTCCAATCCATAGCTGAGAGTGTCTTATATAATAGAAGTATATACTTACCTTGTAAGACACCCATCCACATATAGCAGACAGCCAAACCAGTACTGAAACATATCAGCAGAGGTAATGGTACAAGAGTAAATTGTCGATCTATAAAGGGAGGCAGCAGATGAATCCCTGTGACTGATTTACAGAGAGCCTTATGAATAGATTTCTCATAGGCGAAAACATGGTATCATCAGGCAATACTCCCTTCACATCCCATAGACTAACACTGTACTTATAGAGGAACTAGACTTCAATATGCTTAGAAGCGCCTTTCACAGAAGAAATCAAGCACATCATGCTTCACCACCTCCTAAAGTTTGTAAAAATGAGGTATGAGTGAGGTGGGAGGTGTATTTATAGGCATTTGAGGTTTGGGAAACTTTTCCCCCTCCTGGTAGGAATGTATATCCCATACGTCACTAGCTCATGGACTCTTGCCACCTATATGAAAGAAATTAGCACATGAACCTCCTAGGTTTAGCTTTCAACTAAGAATACCAAGAGAACAAAGCAAAATTGGTGATACAAGTAAATTGCAAAGTTGTTTAAAATTGCATGCCCTATCTGAATCATGAAAGTTTATTTTGGACTAGACTGTCCCATTAGCGTATTCCCCCATAGACTTCAATGGAGCGTGAAAAGTGGAAAAACCCTGCTCACACATAAACCCAATTGGGTTTTGTCAAGTGCCCTATCCTGATATGAAAATATTAATATTTCACATTCCAATGTTCTCCACATATAAGAATATGTTTATGCATATATACCTGATGGTATTTTGGTACAATATACAGTATATCACAAAAAGTGAGTACATCCCTCACATTTTTGTAAGTATCTTATTATATCTTTTCATGTGACAACACTGAAGAAATTACACTTTGCTACAATGTAAAGTAGTGAGTGTACAGCCTGTATAACAGTATAAATTTGCTGTCCCCTCAAAATATCTTAACACATAGCCATTAAAGGGCCATAATACCCAAATGTTTAAACACTTGAAAGTGATGCAGCATAGCTGTAAAAAGCTGATTAGAAAATATCACCTGAACATCTCTATGTAAAAAAGAAAGATATTTTACCTCAAAAGTTCCTCAGTAGCCACCTCCCATTGTAAAGGATTTATAAGCAGCATATTAGTATGTCTGTCCCGGGACAACTGAAAGGATGAGCATCGTGAACTCTCATATTATTTCACCAATCAGGTAAAGGAAGCTTACTATGAAATCTCATGAGAGTTAAGTCAAATCTCATGAGATCACAGTAAGAGTTCATGACCTCAGCACTGCTGATGCTGATTGGCTGCTGTTCATTTCTTCATTTTTTAATTTTTTTTACCTGCAGCTGGGAGCAGCTGAGTATAACTTTTTACACAGAACTCACTCTGCTGAGCTGAGGAGATTGTGAGGTAAAATATCTTCCTTTTTTTACATAGAGATGCTCAGGTGGTATTTTCCTGTCAGCTTTTTAAAGTTATACTGCATCAGTTTCAAGTGATTTAGCATATGAGTATTATGTCTCTTTAATGTCTAAACTGTTGGCAACAAAAGTGAGTACACCCCTAAGTGGAAATGTCCAAATTGGGCCCAATTAGGTATTTTCCCTCCCCGGTGTCATGTGACTCGTTAGTGCTACAAGGTCTCAGGTGTGAATGGGGAGCAAATTTGGTGTTATTGCTCTAACACTGGTCACTGGAAGTTCAACATGGCACCTCATGGCAAAGAACTCTCTGAGAATCTGAAAAAAAGAATTGCTGCTCTACATAAAGATGGCCTAGGCTATAAGGAGACTGCCAAGACCCTTAAACTGAGCTGCAGCACAGTGGGAAAGACCATACAGCGGTTTTGCAGGACAGATTCCACTCAGAACAGGCCTCGTCATGGTCGACTAAAGCAGTTGAGTGCACATGCTCAGTGTCATATCCAGAGGTTGTCTTTGGGAAATAGATGTATGAGTGCTGCCAACATTGCTGCAGAGGTTGAAGGGGTGGGGGGTCAGACTGTCAGTGGTCAGACCATATGCCACACACTGCATCAAATTGGTCTGCATGGCTGTAGTCCCAGAAGGAAGTCTCTTCTAAAGATGATGCACAAGAAAGCCTGCAAACAGTTTGCTGAAGACAAGCAGACTAAGGGCATGGATTACTGGAACCATGTCTTGTGGTCCGATGAGACCAAGATAAACTTATTTGGTTCAGAGGGTGACAAGCATGTGTGGTGGCAACCAGGTGAGGAGTTCAAAGACAAGTGTGTCTTGCCTACAGTCAAGCATGGTGGTGGGAGTGTCATGGTCTGGGCCTGCATGAGTGCTGCCGGCACTGGGGAGCTACAGTTCATTGTGGGAACCATGAATGCCAACTTGTTCTGTGACATACTGAAGCAGAGCATGACCCTCTCCCTTCGGAGACTGGGCTGCAGGGCAGTATTCCAACATGATAACAACCCCAAAAACATCTCCAAGACGACCACTGCCTTGCTAAAGAAGTTGAGGGTAAAGGTAATGGACTGGCCAAGCATGTCTCCAGACCTAAACCCTATTGAGCATCTGTTGTGCATCCTCAAATGGAAGGTGGGGGAGTGCAAGGTCTCTAACATCCACCAGCTCCGTGATGTCGTCATGGAGGAGTGGAAGAGGACTCCAGTGGCAACCTGTGAAGCTCTGGTGAACTCCATGCCCAATGCAGTTAAGGCAGTGCTAGAAAATAATGGTGGCCACCCAAAATATTGACACTTTAGGCCCAATTTGGACATTTCTTCAGTGTTGTCACATGAAAAGTTATAATAAAATATTTACAAAAATGTGAGGGGTGTACTCACTTTTGTAAGATACTGTATATCTGTACCTATATTTATATATAGCAAAAAAGGAAGTGTTGCAGGCAGTGGTTTTAGTAATAAAAACAGTCTTTATTAGAACATACGTTAAAACACTCCAGAGATCATCACAGGTACATCTAGTGATGTGCAGTCACTAGAGGCAGGTGAGGCAGTGCTTCACCTCTCATATGGGCAAAAATATATATTTTTTTTGTTGGCTTTAAAAAAAAAATTGTAATTTTTTTTCCCCCCAGCATTTTTTTTCTCACAGCTACATGTTGTGCAATGGAGAGGCACAAGCAGGTCTGCCCACCATTACACAACATGCTGCGCCACCTACTGGATGAAAGTGGTTAAGATCATTGCATGGCCCATTAACTGCTTATTTGAGGCAGTACTATTTGGGCTGAACCAATCCAGTGAGAGGCATTAGTAAGTGGAACTTAGGGTTGGGGCTGGATGTTAAATCATATAAAACAAAACAAAAACGGAAAAAAACAACTTTCATATATTTTGTTGCTGTCCTGTGAACCTGCTAGCTTTACTAAAGTGAAAAAGAGAGTTCTGTTCTTCCCCTCTAAGTGCAGTGGAATGTGCCACTGTCACTTCCTGAATCCTTATACAGAGCAGGAAGAGAGGCAGAGAGAGCAGTGTTTCAGCCACATCTTATTAAAGTAAGATTTTACTGAAAGGGATTCTGTTAGTGAAAATGATAATTTAATGAATGTTGTTTAGTGTTCTTTTACTCTTTTACAGCAAAGGATCGTTTTTGTATTTTGTTTACTTAAACTTTACACCCACTAACTTAGCAGCTTGTCTCTGTACTTCACACTAAATTATAGTCTCATTTTATGAACTCTCTGTAGCTTTGCTGTTTTATTACTTAAAAATGCAGTGGTCCCTCCCCCCCCTTGTGTGTGTGTGTGTCTCTCTCTCTATCTATCCATCTCTCTCCTTATGTGTTGTTCTCCCCCATGGTCTCTTTCTCTCTCTGTCTCTCTTCCTCCCCCTCTGACTCTCTCATCCCTTATGTGTCTCTCTAACCCTCTGTGTTTGATTGTGTCTCTCTCTCTGTGTCTCTCTCTAACCCTCTGTGTGTGATTGTGTCTCTCTCTCTAACCCTCTGTGTGTGATTGTGTCTCTCTATCTTTCTCTCTCTCTCTCTCTCTCTCTCTAACCCTCTGTGTATGACTGTGTCTCACTTTCTCTCTCTCTAACCCTCTGTGTGTGATTGTGTGTCTCTCTCTTTATCCTTCTGTGTGTGATTGTGTCTCTCTCTCTGTGTCTCTCTCTAACCCTCTGTGTGTGATTTTGTCTCTCTCTCTAACCCTCTGTGTGTGATTGCGTCTCTCTATCTTTCTCTCTCTCTCTCTCTAACCCTCTGTGTATGATTGTGTCTCACTTTCTCTCTCTCTAACCCTCTGTGTGTGATTGTATCTCTCTCTTTCTCTCTCTCTCTCTAACCCTCTGTGTATGATTGTGTCTCTCTTTCTCTCTCTCTAACCCTGTGTGTGTGATTGTGTCTCTCTCTCTAACCCTGTGTGTGATTGTGTCTCTCTTTCTCTCTCTCTAACCCTGTGTGTGTGATTGTGTCTCTCTTTCTCTAACCCTCTGTATGTGATTGTGTCTCTCTCTTTTTCTCTCTCTCTAACCCTCTGTGTGTGATTGTCTCTCTCTCTCTCTCTCTCTCTCTCTCTTTATTTCTCTCTCTATAACCCTCTGTGTGTGTTTGTGTCTATCTCTCTAACCCTCTGTGTGTGATTGTCTCTCTCTCTCTTTCTCTCTCTAACCCTCTGTATGTGATTGTGTCTCTCTTTCTCTCTCTCTCTAACCCTCTGTGTGTGATTGTGTCTCTTTCTCTCTCTCTCTCTCTCTCTCTCTCTCTCACCCTCTGTGTGTGATTGTATCTCTCTCTCTAACCCTCTGTGTGTGATTGTGTGTATCTCTCTTTCTCTCTAACCCTCTGTGTGTGAATGTGTCTCTCTCTTTCTCTCTCTCTCTAACCCTCTGTGTATGATTGTGTCTCTCTCTATTTCTCTCTCTCTCTAACCCTCTGTGTGTGATTGTGTCTCTTTCTCTCTCTCTCTAACCCTCTGTGTGTGATTGTGTGTCTCTCTCTCTGTCTTTTTTTTCTCTCTCTCTAACCCTGTGTGTGATTGTGTCTCTCTCTTTCTCTCTCTATAACCCTCTGTGTGTGATTGTCTCTCTCTTTCTCTCTCTCTCTCTCTCTCTCTCTCTCTCTCTCTCTCTCTCTCTCTCTAACCCTCTGTGTGTGATTGTGTCTCTCTCTTTCTCTCTCTCTCTCTCTCTCTCTCTCTAACCCTCTGTGTGTGATTGTGTGTCTCTCTTTCTCTCTAACCCTCTGTGTCTCTCTCCCCCCGTCTCTCCCTTTCCCCCCGAATGCTTTTCTGTGTTTCTGTCTACTTTTTATTAATTTAATTAATGAATTGGTAGTGCCATCTGATGATATGGCTTTATTTAAAGGGGTAGGGTCAAGCGCCCCACCATCTTTAAATTTCACCAGCCGCCACTGGATCAAGACATTTTTATATTTACTGAATAATGAAAGAATCTATAAGCATAATTTGCAGCATTAAAGTAAAAAAGTATGTTTTAAACATATTTTAATGGGCATGGATTTCTAGATCTCATAATCAGAGCAAGCATTGTGTTATCTGGCAAGAGTTTCTGTTACAATCCTTTAAGACTAAAATCAGATATTTACTAAGTTGACCAGTTTTCCAAGACACCATTTAAAGGGACATGAAACCCATATGAAACCCATATGCAAATTTAAATAACTTTCCAATTTACATCTAATATCTAATTGTCTTCATTCTTTTGATATCCTTTATTGAAAATCATAACTAAATATGCTCAGTAGCTGCTGATTGGTGGCTGCACATAGATACCTCATGTGATTGGCTCACCCATGTGCATTGCTATTTCGTCAACAAAGGATATCTAAAGAATGAAGGCGTATCCTAGCCACTGCCTCACCAGCCTCTGACGTCACTGCATGTTACTGGGTACATCACAACGAAAAGTCAGCTGACTTTTCGTTGTGATGTACCTGTGCTGATCTCTGGAGTGTTTTAACGTATGTTCTAATAAAGACTGTTTTTATTACTAAAACCGCTGCCTGCAACACTTCCTTTTTTGCTGCTTATTTCTTCTGGGCTGCAGCAGCGGTTTGGGACGCTTAGCTCCAAATTTATTCAGAGGGACTCCCTGTCAGTGTTGCTGCTAACTACGGTTTGGTCCACGGATACCACGTGTCGAGAGATGACCGACACCCCCCCTCCCGCATAGTGGGACACCTAGCGAAGACGTTGCAGTGATTACAGCGTGAGCTCCGGAGATTTCATCTCTCTTTACATGATTACAGGAGATGTTTGATGATCGGTGTACCTTCGGTATGGTGAGTTGAGGCGATTGTGCCTTTTGGGAACACAGTTTTCCCCTGGTTCTCTTCCCCTGCTTTTGTGGCTTTGGAGTGTAGGAGATTACACGCTCACTGTTAATGTATGCCTGGCTTCCACCGGATGTAGTTGCGAGTTGTTTCTGCTGTTCTCCGGAGCTCTGAAGTTAACTGTACTTTTATTCTTGTTGAAGTTTACATTTGTGGCGTATACAGGGGGTGTCTACAAGCAAGCTATATACACACTTTGTATCTGTCTTCACTGCAGGAATTTTACCCTTTGATATTTAAACTTTGTTCTTTACAATATCAGTATTTTTCTACTATATGTATACTAACAGACAGTAACTGTGAACTGTATTTTTTTCTATATTTATTTATATATATATATATATATATACAAATCGTTTGTGGGAAACGGCACTCGCCAGATAAGCAACAACCAGGTGCTCGGCAGGGCAAATACACACAGTATGATAGAACTGGGTCCAACGGACGGCCTCCGTTGTTGAATGTGATCCAAGAACAGCCGGCACACAGGGACTTTTTCAAAATTCCGATTTATTCAACAGAAGAGAAACCAGACGTTTCGGCTCTGTCGTGAGCCTTTCTCAATGGTATACAGACTGGATCCGTCTGTATACCATTGAGAAAGGCTCACGACAGAGCCGAAACGTCTGGTTTCTCTTCTGTTGAATAAATCGGAATTTTGAAAAAGTCCCTGTGTGCCGGCTGTTCTTGGATCACATTCAACAACGGAGGCCGTCCGTTGGACCCAGTTCTATCATACTGTATATATATATATATATATATATATATATATATATATATTTATATTTATTTATATATACACTCACCGGCCACTTTATTAGGTATACCTTGCACCTTACCAGTAATGGGTTGACTCCCTTTTGCCTTCAGAACTGCCGTAATTCTTTGTGGCATAGATTCAACAAGGTGTTGGAAACATTCCTCAGAGAGTTTGTTCCATATTGACATGATAGCATCACGCAGTTGCTGCAGATTTGTCGACTGCACATCCATGATGCAAATCTCCCGTTCTGCCACATCCCAAATTTGCTCTATTGGATTTAGATCTGGTGACTGTGGAGGCCATTGGAGTACAGTGAACTCATTGTCATGTTCAAGAAACCAGTTTGAGATGATTTGAGCTTTGTGACATGGTGCATTATCCTGCTGGAAGTAGCCATCAGAAGATGGGTACATTGTAGTCATAAAGGGATGGACAAGGTCAGCAACAATACTCAGTTAGGCCGTGGCTTTAAACAATGCTTCATTGGGGCCCAAAGTGTGCCAAGGAAAAATCCCCCACACCATTACACCACCACCAGCCTGAATCGTTAATACAAGGCAGAATGGATACATGCTTTCATGACTTTTACGCCAAGTTCTGACCCTACCATCTGATAGTCACAGATGAAATTGACTCATCAGACTAGGCAATGATTTTCCAATCTTCTATTGTCAAAGTTTGGTGAGCCTGTGCGAATTATAGCTTCAGTTTCCTGTTCTTAGCTGGCAGGAGTGGCACCCGGTGTGGTCTTCTGCTGCTGTAGCCCATCTGCTTCAAGGTTCATCATGTTGTGCATTCAGAGATGGTATTCTGCATACCTTGGTTGTAACAAGTGTTTTTTTGAGTTACTGTTGCCTTTCTATCATCTTGAACTAGTCTGCCCATTCTTCTCTGACCTCTGACATCAACAAGGCATTTTCATCCACACAACTGCCACACACTGGATATTTTCTCTTTTTTGGACCATTCTCTGTAATTCCTAGAGATGGTTGTGTGTGAAAATCCCAGTATATAAGCAGTTTTTGAGACACTCAGACCAGCCGTCTGGCACTAACAACCATGCCACGTTCAAAGTCACTAAAATCCCTTTTCTTTCCCATTCTGATGCTCGGTTTGAATTTCAGCAAGTCGTCTTCACCACGTCTAGATGCCTAAATGCATTGAGTTGCTGCCATGTGATTGGTTGATTAGCAATTTGTGTTACCAAGCAATTGAACAGGTGTACCTAAGAAATTGTCTGGTGAGTGTGTATAAAAATATATATATATATATATATATATATATATATATATATATATATATATATATATATATATGAATATCTATTTAAAAATGCATAGAGCATATTCTCCTAAGTGGATAACATTGGAATATGAAATATTTACAGTACATGCATAGTTAAACACTGTGCATAAATATGCTTTTACATATTTTCATCTACTTGACTGCAAAGGGCTCCAATGCACTTGTATATATGTATATATGTATACTTATGTATTTATGTGTTTATATGTGCATATTAGTCTGTAAATACATATAAACAAATATAAATACACACACACCCATATATATATATATATATGTGTGTGTGAAGCAGGAAGGGTGTATGCACTCTCACCGTCAGTAACAACTGCCAGGGTACTATAGTATAGTAGATTAACGGCTGTAGAAATAAGCACTCACTGGTCTTCTGACATCTGTGAAAAAATGTTTATTCAATCGTGACGTTTCGGGACAAGCAGCGTCAGAGGAAGGGACGCTGCTTGTCCCGAATAAACATTTTGTCACAGATGTCAGAAGACCAGTGAGTGCTTATTTCTACAGCTATATATATATATATATATATATATATATATATATATATATATATCAGAAAGAAAAGAATATGCACTCACTGGATTTGAATCAAGCTGCAAAAATCATTATTTAATGCATGAAACTGACATCTCGGGGTATTCACACCTTCATCAGACCAACACCGTCACTTTCATGCATAGATATACATAGACATATTTAGAAATCTATATGTATGTATCTCTATGTTAAAGCCCTTTGCCTGACTTTTTTTCATCTGAAACCTAATATCTTTGAGCCCTTATCACTTTTTATGCAATATTTTTTAAATACTTTTTATTAGATGGTGTTATTATGAGTGTAACTATACTTTGTAATGTATTTTTGATGTGTTTTGTGACACTGTTTTTGTTCTCAAAACAGTTAACCAGAGCTCTGAGGTCGGGGTAATAATTATAGCGTAAGTCCCGATTGTTCTCACACATTCGCATTTGCTCTCGACGTATACGAGCAATACAAGCGCTCCTTCAGATGCACGCAAACCTGATCACTTGTGTGTAACTGTAACGTACGTAACTCGTAATCTGGTCTTTAGGGAAATAATGTTAACTAAATGATAATACCACACACACAAATATGTGTCATAAAATACCATTAATTTTGGTTAATTTAAATTGTGTTTATATGCAAGATCCCTATTCAGCAAAAAATACAGAGGTGGGGATGTTGGGCATTTACAATTTTACACAAAAGCAAGATTTGTTTAATGTCCTTTAATGTTGTTCAACAAAATAGTGCTGTTAGTACTGTTTGCATGAATAATGGCATTGCTTTCTAAGAATACAGTTTTCTTTTATGAGTGCCTTACTTTAAATAGAATATTTTTTTCTATATTATATTTTTATGAACATGAAAAATCTAAGTGTTCTGGAGGAATGGGTAAGTGGCATGCGGTGTGTCTTAGAGGTATGGGGGATGTGTTAGAGCAGCATGTGGGTGTGGTTTAAAGGCAGAGTCAGACTGTTTATATGTAGAGTTTAAGGGGGATATTTATCAAAGGTCTGGCGGACCTGATCCGACAGTGTGGATCAGGTCCGCCAGACCTCGCTGAATCCGGAGAGCAATATGCTCTCCATATTCAGCATTGCACCAGCAGCTCTTTTGAGCTGCTGGTGCAACGCCACCCCCTAAAGATTTCCAGCCAATCGGCCGCCAGCAGGGATGTGTCAATCAACCCGATCGTACTCAATCGGGTTGAATAGCGTCGATGAGTTTCTGCATGCTCAGAGCAGGTGGACAGGGTTATGGAGCAGCGGTCTTTAGACCGCTGCTTCATAACTGCTGTTTTTGGCGAACCTGTAGGCTTGCCAGAAACACGGGCCCTCAAGTTCCATCTGGAGCTTGATAAATGGGAAAAAACATACACGAAAAAACCCAAACACTAAGCCTAAAGCTTTATATAGCTAGTGTGTAATAGAGTAGGATCCAGCAGTTTATCCGGATTAGTTGCAAGAGTCAAAGACGTGTATAAACACAAGTAGAGAAGTAGGCGTGTATTGTAACAAACACTCACCGAAAAAACTGCACGAACAACCAGGCGTGTGCAGGTATCGCCCACCAAGCATCAGCAGTGAACTCCTTACTTGTAATCCAGGATCACCACCGGGTAAGTCCTCACCTCTGTGCCGTATACGAAGGAGATTTCCTCACAGAGTCTCGCTAGGATGCTTGTACGTGGGTAGAGTGTTGACGTCACCATGCCTCTTGTCAGTGGAAAGTAGCTCCGCTCCAGAATTTTAACGCACAGAAGGAACCGCTCCAAGACGAAAGCACAGGTTGGATGTCACGGAAGAGACTGGAGTAGACACAATTCAAAAGAAAAACCGGCATCCAGAGTAGATTTGAATAAAAGTTCCAATATTTATTAATGAGATTAAACGGATAAACACAGCATTAGGTCAAAAAACGTGGGCGCAGCACAAACAGGCATACGCGTTTCGGACGTATTCGTAGTCACAGCCTTGATAAATGGGCCCCAATATGTGGAGATTAGGGGGCATATTTATCAAGCTCCGTACGGAGCTTGATCCCCCGTGTTTCCAGCGAGCCTTCAGGCTTGCCGGAAACAAAAGTTATGAAGACCGCTGCTCCATAGCCTGTCCGCCTGCTCTGAGGCGGCGGACAGACATCGCCAGAAATCAACCCGATCGAATACAATCGGGTTGATTGACACTCCCTGCTAGTGGCCGATTGGCCGCAAATCTGCAGGGGGCGGGATTGCACCAGCAGTTCACAAGAGTTGCTGGCGCAATGATAATAAATAGGCCCCTCAATGTTTTTCATTTTGTGAAATTTTACAACAGCTCACAAATCATAGAAGTCCCACAATTGTGGGACAGTTAGAAGCTCTGTCTGTGTATATATGAATGTAAAATATGCATAATGTGATTTGTGATGTGCGCTTTAGGTCTAACGCAGTGTCAGGTTAGTGCATACTGTAGAAAATTCTAAATAATCCATAGAATATATATATATATATATATATATATATATACAGTTTTTAAATATATAATATTTCGAAAACACGCTTTGAGATTAGCAATTCTTCATGTGCGCTATAACCCGACCCCGCGTAAGACCTAAAGCATCTCAAACACTCCTTTAAAACATTACAAGACATATGTATTAAAATGGGCAAAGTGCCTCAATAAATACAGTGGCAATTAACATATGCACATAAGACAAAACTTGAAAAAGTAAAATGGAAACAACTTTATCAGCTTTTTGGAACAAGACATGACTGTGAGGGGTGATACCTCAAAGAGTTAATAGAGTTTCTATGAATTCTGCTTCCTTCATATTAGTGTCGATGAAAAATCCTGACCATATGCCTAGCCCACCAACACCTCTTGTTCTATCCAGTCACACTATTTTTCTATAACAAAACAGACAGGTGAAATGTTTACAACCAAATACGTTAACGTGATAGTAAACAACTTGTAATTATAATACATTTGTGTTGTTACAGATTAACATTTCAGCAACATTTTAATGTTTTTAAAACAAATTAACATGTTTTTTACTGCATTTTTTTCAATAACCAAACTTCACTCACTAGTATAAAATGCATTGTTGTTATTAGTTAAAGAAAATTAGGGTCATATATGTAACAGAGTCAGCACTGAGAAGTCAGCAGGGTGCATTTCATGTTGTGAGAATTCGAAATTGCTACATTTTCAGATCTAAATTACATGAAAAGGGAACAAAATAAATAACAAAACATAAATTGCAAAGTTGTTTCATTATGAATTTTATATACAAACCTCACTGTTTGCTGTTTTGACCACTCAGCACCAGGTTCTCATGTCTCACATGTGACACATTGTTTATTGGGTACCTCGCACAACTATAAATGTTAATGACAAAAAGGCCCACTAAAAATCTGTAGAAGACTGATGAATCGATAAGCAATGCTCACTGAATTTTGATCATGATCTCACCATCACAATGAAGCCCTGCCACCCCTTGACAAATTTATGAGCACTTATGAATCAAGCCCTTCAAGCTCGAGGACCAGTTGGTTATTGGCTGATAAGGACAACTCCCAAAATTCTATTAGTGGGCACAACTCCACAAAAACTGACATAAGCATAATAACATGGCCTTGATGCTGAAGCTTTGTGTCTACTAAAAACAAACCAAACAAACCAACATATGAGGTCCATCATATGAAAAATAGTAAGGAGATGTATTTTAATTGAGGCATCATAAAAAGTGTTTAACTATTATGTGACAGCCATGTCAAAGGCGATTATTGGAATGGTCCACTACTATATATTTTATAAAGAGGAGGAGGAAGATGATCTTTTAAATGGATATGAAAAAATATTTATTTGGGAGAACCTTTTGAAATCAAAGTAAACATAAAAAGAAAGATTGTGTTAAAAAACAGCAATCAACTTACTTGTTTTCTTGCAAATAGAGCATTTAGAAACTATCAGTGTAGCCACTGCATTTAGTGAGTTAAGAGAAATGACATTACAGAACAAAAGTTTTACTGCCACATGATTTGTGCAGCAAAAAGTCCTCTACTGAGCATGGGCAGGAAACTGACTGAAGCTATTAAAGATGTCTCCTAGCAACCACTTCAAAGAAAAAGCTACTCTTTGGTCTTCCTGTAGAGACCACAGCCCCCATATGGGGCTGCAACAAGAAGCAAAGGACCTTGCACCAATTAACACCTGGTACATCAGCTGTCATTAACAGGCCCTCTTATCTGGCCTTGTTTATAGCGCAGGTCTTACAGAAATGAGCAAAACTGCGCTATATATACATGCCTCATGAAGTGAGGCATGCAGTGCTAGAGCAGCTTCGCCACTGTCTGCAAAACTGCACTAGTAAACTCCTTAGTGACTTACTAGAATTAAGTTCTTTAAAACCTGTCCAACAGCAAATGAGTCCTGCTTTAGATCAATCCGGTTTCCGCAAAACAGCTGATCAGTCATGTCCCACTGAAGACTCCGATCATACACCTGTTGCTGCAGTCATCTACGGGAACTTAAGCTGGACAACAACAGCTCAACGCGTTTCTCCCAGGCTTTTTTAAGAGCAGTATAACCTAACAGAATGTTTCTTTATTTAAGAGTCCATCTGTATCCTAATTGGTCTGTTTAATACAAACCTGCCTCCAATTAGATGACAGGAAAGAACAAACCCACCATTGATGGAAACATTTAAAAGGAAAGTATTCAATTCATTAAATACATTTCTGTTCACAATTCATTACTAGATATATATTATACATAAATCAAATGAGTGCAAAATTCATAAGTTAGTGCAAATATACTTAATTCATTCGTACGAAATCAACAGGTTAAAATTAATTTATACATTTACATTAAATAAAAAATATATATATATATTTTAAAAACTATATATATATATATATATATATATATATATATATATATATATATATATATATATATATATATATATACAAAACATGGAAGGGGACAGCACTCTCATACCGGACTGGGTACACATCCCATGACCCTGCAACATGCTCAGGCCTGGGTGCTCACCGGCACTCACAGGAAGCTGTGCTGTCCCCAGAGTCACAGGCAGTTAACCCCAGACAGGTCTGGGTGCAAGAACTATAGGAAAAATTACAAAACAAATGAATACAACACACAGAGAAAGTCCAGCATTCACTTACAAGTTCTCAGCTAAGATTTAAAAGCTTTAAAACACTCCTTTAAAACATTACAAGACATATGTATTAAAATGGGCAAAGTGCCTCAATAAATTCAGTGGCAATTAACATATGCACATAAGACAAAACTTGAAAAAGTAAAATGGAAACAACTTTATCAGCTTTTTGGAACAAGACATGACTGTGAGGGGTGATACCTCAAAGAGTTAATAGAGTTTCTATGAATTCTGCTTGCTTCATATTAGTGTCGATGAAAAATCCTGACCATATGCCTAGCCCACCAACACCTCTTGTTCTATCCAGTCACACTATTTTTCTATAACAAAACAGACAAGTGAAATGTTTACAACTAAATACGTTAACGTGATAGTAAACAACTTGTAATTATAATACATTTGTGTTGTTACAGATTAACATTTCAGCAACATTTTAATGTTTTTAAAACAAATTAACATGTTTTTTACTGCATTTTTTTCAATAACCAAACTTCACTCACTAGTATAAAATGCATTGTTGTTATTAGTTAAAGAAAATTAGGGTCATATATGTAACAGAGTCAGCACTGAGAAGTCAGCAGGGTGCATTTCATGTTGTGAGAATTCGAAATTGCTACATTTTCAGATCTAAATTACATGAAAAGGGAACAAAATAAATAACAAAACATAAATTGCAAAGTTGTTTCATTATGAATTTTATATACAAACCTCACTGTTTGCTGTTTTGACCACTCAGCACCAGGTTCTCATGTCTCACATGTGACATATTGTTTATTGGGTACCTCGCACAACTATAAATGTTAATGACAAAAAGGCCCACTAAAAATCTGTAGAAGACTGATGAATCGATAAGCAATGCTCACTGAATTTTGATCATGATCTCACCATCACAATGAAGCCCTGCCACCCCTTGACAAATTTATGAGCACTTATGAATCAAGCCCTTCAAGCTCGAGGACCAGTTGGTTATTGGCTGATAAGGACAACTCCCAAAATTCTATTAGTGGGCACAACTCCACAAAAACTGACATAAGCATAATAACATGGCCTTGATGCTGAAGCTTTGTGTCTACTAAAAACAAACCAAACAAACCAACATATGAGGTCCATCATATGAAAAATAGTAAGGAGATGTATTTTAATTGAGGCATCATAAAAAGTGTTTAACTATTATGTGACAGCCATGTCAAAGGCGATTATTGGAATGGTCCACTACTATATATTTTATAAAGAGGAGGAGGAAGATGATCTTTTAAATGGATATGAAAAAATATTTATTTGGGAGAACCTTTTGAAATCAAAGTAAACATAAAAAGAAAGATTGTGTTAAAAAACAGCAATCAACTTACTTGTTTTCTTGCAAATAGAGCACTTAGAAACTATCAGTGTAGCCACTGCATTTAGTGAGTTAAGAGAAATGACATTACAGAACAAAAGTTTTACTGCCACATGATTTTTGCAGCAAAACGTCCTCTACTGAGCATGGGCAGGAAACTGACTGAAGCTATTAAAGATGTCTCCTAGCAACCACTTCAAAGAAAAAGCTACTCTTTGGTCTTCCTGTAGAGACCACAGCCCCCATATGGGGCTGCAACAAGAAGCAAAGGACCTTGCACCAATTAACACCTGGTACATCAGCTGTCATTAACAGGCCCTCTTATCTGGCCTTGTTTATAGCGCAGGTCTTACAGAAATGAGCAAAACTGCGCTATATATACATGCCTCATGAAGTGAGGCATGCAGTGCTAGAGCAGCTTCGCCACTGTCTGCAAAACTGCGCTAGTAAACTCCTTAGTGACTTACTAGAATTAAGTTCTTTAAAACCTGTCCAACAGCAAATGAGTCCTGCTTTAGATCAATCCGGTCTCCGCAAAACAGCTGATCAGTCATGTCCCACTGAAGACTCCGATCATACACCTGTTGCTGCAGTCATCTACGGGAACTTAAGCTGGACAACAACAGCTCAACGTGTTTCTCCCAGGCTTTTTTAAGAGCAGTATAACCTAACAGAATGTTTCTTTATTTAAGAGTCCATCTGTATCCTAATTGGTCTGTTTAATACAAACCTGCCTCCAATTAGATGACAGGAAAGAACAAACCCACCATTGATGGAAACATTTAAAAGGAAAGTATTCAATTCATTAAACACATTTCTGTTCACAATTCATTACTAGATATATATTATACATAAATCAAATGGGTGCAAAATTCATAAGTTAGTGCAAATATACTTAATTCATTTAATTTATACATTTACATTAAATAAAAAAAATATATATATATTTTAAAAACTATATATATATATATATATATATATATATATATATATATATATATATATATACAAAAGATGGAAGGGGACAGCACTCTCATACCGGACTGGGTACACATCCCATGACCCTGCAACATGCTCAGGCCTGGGTGCTCACCGGCACTCACAGGAAGCTGTGCTGTCCCCAGAGTCACAGGCAGTTAACCCCAGACAGGTCTGGGTGCAAGAACTATAGGAAAAATTACAAAACAAATGAATACAACACACAGAGAAAGTCCAGCATTCACTTACAAGTTCTCAGCTAAGATTTAAAAGAAAAAATGGAAAGGTTATTTACCGCATATGGTCAATTTGAACAAGCCCAGGTACAACGTCAAGGTCCTTTCCAATACCTGGGACCTTAAAACAGGCACACAATGCAAGCTCTTAAATCCAAACAATCTGGGAACAAGGGAAGGGTGCACAGGCTTATGTAATCACCCTAGACATATACAAAACATGGAAGGGGACTGCAATCTCATACCGGACCAGGTACACATCCCATGACCCTGCACATTCTCAGCCCTGGTTGGCTGTTTTAGCATCCCAGGTATTGGAAAGGACCTTGCTGTGGTACCTGAGCTTGTCCCATTTGGCCAGATGCGGTAACTAACCTTTCCATTTTTGCTTTTAAATCTTAGCTGAAAGCTTGTGAGTGCTGGACTTTCTCTTTGTGTTGTATTAATTTGTTTTGTATTTTTCCCTATGGTTCTTGCACCCAGACCTGTCTGGGGTTAACTGCCTGTGACTCTGGAGATAGCACAGCTTCCTGTGAGTGCCGGTGAGCACCCAGGGCTGAGCATGTTGCAGGGTCATGGGATGTGTACCCGGTCCGGTATGAGAGTGCAGTAACCTTCCGTGTTTTGTATATGTCTAGGGTGATTACATAAGCCTGTGCACCCTTCCCTTGTTCCCAGTTTGTTTGGATTTGAGAGTTTGCATTGGGTGGCTGTTTTAACATCCCAGGTATTGAAAAGGACCTTGCCGTGGTACCTGGGCTTGTCCCATTTGGCCAGATGTGGCAACTAACATTTCCATTTTTGCTTTTAAATCTTAGCTGAGAGCTTGTAAGTGAGTACTGGACTTTATTTGTGTGTTGTATTACTTTGTTTTGTAATTTTCCTTATGGTTCTTGCACCCAGACCTGTCTGGGGTTAACTGCCTGTGACTCTGGGGACAGCGCAGCTTCCTGTGAGTGCCCATGAGCACACAGGGCTGAGCATGTTGCAGGGTCATGGGATGTGTACCCGGTCCGGTATGAGAGTGCAGTCCACTTCCATGTTTTGTATATGTCTAGGGTGATTACATAAGCCTGTGCACCCTTCCCTTGTTCCCAGTTTGTTTGAATTTGAGAGCTTGCATTGTGTGGCTGTTTTAGGGTCCTAGGTATTGGAAAGGACCTTGACGTGGTACCTGGGCTTGTCCCAGTTGACCAGATGGGGTAACTAACCTTTCCATTTTTGCTTTTAAATCTTAGCAGAGAGCTTTTAAGTGAGTGCTGGACTTTCTTTGTGTGTTGTATTAATTTGTTTTGTAATTTTCCCTATGGTTCTTGCACCCAGACCTGTCTGGGGTTAACTGTCTGTGACGCTGGGGACAGCGCAGCTTCCTGTGAGTGCCCGTGAGCACCCAGGGTTGCGCATGTTGCAGGGTCATGGGATGTGTACCCGGTCCGGTATGAAAGTGCAGTCCCCTTCCGTGTTTTGTATATGTCTAGGATAATTACATAAGCCTGTGCACCCTTCCCTTGTTCCCAGTTTGTTTGGATTTTAGAGTTGCATTCTGTGGCTGTTTTAGGGTCCCAGGTATTGGAAAGGACCTTGACGTGGTACCTGGGCTTGTACCATTTAGCCAGATGCGGTAACTAACCTTTCCATATTTGCTTTTAAATCTTAGCTGAGAGCTTGTAAGTGAGTGCTGGAATTTCTCTGTGTGTTGTATTAATTTGTTTTGTAATTTTCCCTATTGTTCTTATAACCAGACCTGTCTGGGGTTAACTGCCTGTGACTCTGGACACAGCACAGCTTCCTGTGAGTGCCGGTGAGCACCCAGGGCTGATCATGTTGCAGGGTTATGGTATGTGTACCCGGTCCGGTATGAGAGTGCAGTCCCCTTCCGTGCTTTGTATGTCTAGGGTGATTACATAAGCCTGTGCACCCTTCCCTTGTTCTCAGTTTGTTTGGATTTGAGAGCTTGCATTGTGTGGCTGTTTTAGGGTCCCAGGTATTGGAAAGGACCTTGATGTGGTACCTGGGCTTGTCCCATTTGGCCAGATGCGGTAACTAACCTTTCCATTTTTGCTTTTAATACTTAGCTGAAGGCTTGTAAGTGAGTTCTGGACTTTCTCTGTGTGTTGTATTAATTTGTTTTGTAATTTTCCCTATTGTTCTTATACCCAGACCTGTCTGGGGTTAACTGCCTGTGACTCTGGACACAGCACAGCTTCCTGTGAGTGCCGGTGAGCACCCAGGGCTGATCATGTCGCAGGGTTATGGTATATGTACCCGGTCCGGTATGAGAGTGCAGTCCCCTTCCGTGCTTTGTATGTCTAGGGTGATTACATAAGCCTGTGCACCCTTCCCTTGTTCTCAGTTTGTTTGGATTTGAGAGCTTGCATTGTGTGGCTGTTTTAGGGTCCCAGGTATTGGAAAGGACCTTGACGTGGTACCTGGGCTTGTCCCATTTGGCCAGATGCGGTAACTAACCTTTCCATTTTTGCTTTTAATACTTAGCTGAAGGCTTGTAAGTGAGTTCTGGACTTTCTCTGTGTGTTGTATTAATTTGTTTTGTAATTTTCCCTATGGTTCTTGCACCCAGACCTATCTGGGGTTAACTGCCTGTGACTCTGGGGATAGCACAGCTTCCTGTGAGTGCCGATGAGCACCCAGGGCTGAGCATGTTGCAGGGTCATGGGATGTGTACCCGGTCCGGTATGAGAGTGCAGTCCCCTTCCGTGTTTTGTATATGTCTAGGGTGATTAAATAAGCCTGTGCACCCTTCCCTTGTTCCCAGTTTGTTTGGATTTGAGAGCTTGCATTGGGTGGCTGTTTTAGGGTCCTAGGTATTGTAAAGGACCTTGATGTGGTACCTGGGCTTGTCCCATTTGGCCAGATGGGGTAACTGACCTTTCCATTTTTGCTTTTAAATCTTAGCTGAGAGCTTTTAAGTGAGTGCTGGATTTTCTCTGTGTGCTGTAATAATTTGTTTTGTAATTTTCCCTATGGTTCTTGCACCCAGACCTGTCTGGGGTTAACTGCCTGTGACTCTGGGGACAGCACAGCTTCCTGTGAGTGCCGGTGAGCACCCAGGGCTGAACATGTTGCTGGGTCATGGGATGTGTACCCGGTCCGGTATGAGAGTGCAGCCCCCTTCCGTGTTTTGTATATGTCTAGGGTGATTACATAAGCCTGTGCACCCTTCCCTTGTTCCCAGTTTGTTTGGATTTGAGAGCTTGCATTGTGTGGCTGTTTTAGTGTCCTAGGTATCTTAGCTGAGAGTGCTGGACTTTCTTTGTGTGTTGTATTAATTTTTTTTGTCATTTTCCCTATGGTTCTTGCACCCAGACCTGTCTGGGGTTAACTGCCTGTGACTCTGGGGACAGCGCAGCTTCCTTTGAGTGCCCGTGAGCACCCAGGGCTGCGCATGTTGCAGAGTCATGAGATGTGTACCCAGTCCGGTAGATAAAAAATAAAAAGTGAAATACAGAAATATATTATCAAAATTAAATAATACTAAAAATATCCTATTTGTGAGGGACAGTTTATCCATAATAACGGGCACTTCATTTATAATAGAGGGAAGATTTAAAGGAGATAGCTAACTTGGTGGTTGGATAATCAGTTTATTATTCAGGGTATTTCTTTTGCTCATCCTACTTGGATTGTTTTCACTACAGATGCAAGTCTCTCAGGTTGGGGAGCTATTTGTGGGTCTCTGAGAGCACAAGGAGTTTGGGATCCTTGTGAGGCAAGGTTACCAATCTATGTTCTCCATGCAATTTTCAGGGCTCTTCAAACTTGGTCTCTGTTGAAAATATAATCTGACAGACAATGTCACAGCAGTAGATTATGTCAACCATCAGGGGGAACTGACAGTTGCCTAGCAACTAGTTGTCTCAAATTCTGTCATGGGCAGAAACCAATTACTGTCTAGTATCTGTAATTCATATTCCAGGGGTAATAAACAGGGAAGAAGATTTCCCAGTTGTCAATCTCTACATCCAGGGGAGTGTTCTCTTCACTAGGATGTATTCAATACGATTTTGGATCTTTAGGGTCTCCCAGAGATAGATCTGATGGCGTCTTGTTTGAGCAACAAACTTCCAAGGTACAGGGATCCTCAGGCAGAGTTAGTGGATGCTCTAGTTGTTCCTTGGTCTTTTCAGCTTGCTTATCTGTGATTTCCAAGATAAACCTAGAGAAGTCATCAGTAATCCTGATTGCCCCAGCATGGCCTCGCAGGATTTGGTATGCAGATCTGGTTTAGATATCCAGCTGTCCTCCTTGAACCTTGCTTCTGCAGTTATACCTTCTATCTCAATGTCTTTTTTCCATTTGGATCTCAAGTCTCTTAACTTGATGACATGGAAATTGAAGGTTTAGTCCTTAGGCTTAGGGGTTTCTCTGATTCTGTGATTGAAACCATGATTCAGGCTTGTAAACCTGTAACTAGGAGAATCATAAGGTCTTTATTTCTTGGTGTGTAGATCATGTTTTTTCCTGGCATTCTTTCAGAATTCCAAGGATTTTGCAGTTCTTACAGGATGGTCTGGATAAGGGCCTATCTGCCAGTTCTCAGAAGGAGCAGATTTCTGCTCTTTCAGTTTTGTTCCACAGCATTGGTAATCTTCTTGATATTCATAGTTTATCAGGAAGATTACCAATCCTGTGGAACAATGTATGTGTGATATTAAACCTCTAATCAAGCCAATTTCTCCTCCATGGAATCTTAACTTGGTGTTAAGAGTTTTTGTAGCTCCTCCATTTGAGCCTATGCATAAGGTGTATATTAAAATACTTTCTTGGAAAGTGTTATTTCTTCTGGATTTCTTCTGCTAGAAGAGTTTCTGAATTACCTGCTCTTTCTTGTGATCCACCTTATCAGATTTTTTATCAGGACAAAGCTCTTTTATGGACTTCATTGGATTTTTTTGCCAAAGGTTGTTTCTTCAGACACCTTTATCAGAGAAATTGTTGTTCCTTCTTTGTGTCCTAATCCTAAGAATGATTCAGAGAGATCTTTGCATTCTTGTGATGTTGTTAGGGCATTGAAATATTACATTGATGCTATTAAGGACTTTAGACAAACGTCTAGTTTGTTCATTAATTTTTCTGATCCTAGGAAGGGTCAGAAAGTTTCTGTTATATCTTTGGCCTCTTGGTTGAAAGTTTTTTTTAAATGTATAAATATTTTATTGAGGTTTATATAAAATACAACACAAGATATATATCCATATACAAGAAATGCAGATTAACATATCTACTCCAACTTAGGCCTCGCTTCCATTGAGTCATAATTCAGTTTGCGTGCACTCGCAAACCGATAAATATGCTGTCGGAAGCAATATCGTTTATTGACTGTTTCCAATGGCGCGTTATACCTCAATATCGGCAGCCGGACTTCGGCTGCCGAAAAGATCTTCGTGTCCCATAGAAAGTAATAGAAGCCGTTAATCGCTAAATTATACCAGGTTTCCAATGAAAGTGCAAACCGTTAATACACTGTCGGAGGCTGTCAATACATTGAGAAATATTACCCCCAGCTCAACTAGGTGTAAAGGAGGAAAAAAGAGCTTTTTGAGGCCTGTTTCTCATTGAAATTGCAAATCACAAAAACATTATGAGTGTTTCAATGTACAAATAACATTATATATGCTACATTTATTGGTACTATATATAGGAATATTTGCACCCATGTTGTCATAGAAATTTCAATATGTATGTGCATATAAAAATATTTCATTAAGTCCTTAAACTATCCTCTAGTCATAGGCTCATTACAAACACTAAGACAAATCTAGTACATAGGGACCTTGACAATATACACCAGTTTCACTAATAAGTATAACTAATTAACCATATCTAGCTTTTCACGCTGGCCTCTTGTCATAGGCTCATTACTATATATTTGTAATCAACTACTTTCACTTTAGCGATCTAGTCTATAGGTCCTAAGGCTTCTCAGAGGTTAATTTATGTGTACTTAATTGAAGTTATTTATTTTAGATAGTCAACCCGTTCTCTAGTCATAGGCTCATTTACACTTTCTATTGGATTTGCTTGATGCTACTTCCCTCTAAATGATATATTGTAGAACAGGGAAGGGTCACTATATACGCAAATGGTCTAAACCATTTCTATCGTTTTAACACCATCTAGGGTTATGAATATTTGATTAGCGCCTCTAGTCATGGGCTCATTTTATCTTTTTGTCACTTTTTCACCGTCATAGGTTGAATATGGTAATATACCCCGTACCTATCAATGTGTATATTGGAACAGTAGAATTATATAATAATATTTCCTCTTTTTAGACTAAATAAGCCTAATATGGTTATAACCTTGAAGTATGCATTGTTACATGTATTCCTTATACACATTTATAGTTGAGCCGGTCCTGTGTTAATATTATGTCATTTATATAAGCTATTTAAGCTCTTTCACCCCCATTTGGCCATTTAATGGTACTACCTTAGTATTTAAATATAGCTATGTGTACTATACAGTAAGGTGCTGTAGATGTTTGGGGCACTGTACCTTTAAATTTCAATTAGATGGCCAACCAATAGAAATAGAGCACTGGGTATTTAAATCAGTGCATTCTTAGTAGTTTTATGGACTATGAGTACGGCTCTCCTAGCCGAAACGCGTTAGTCTGTTTTGTCTGGGGGTTCCCCCACATTGCTCTTGTTGTATACTATTTTTAAAGGAATACCAATAAAATAAGATTTTTTATTTATTTTTGGTGCCTGGCATGCTTTTCTGCTTTTTTCTGATTGCCTATTTGTTACCACAAGCCAGCACCATCTGCTAAGCCCACCGGAGTTACCCTCAGTGAGGAGGAAGTAAATGGTTACCCTCTTCAAGTTTTCATATAGGGGCCGCTTGCAATACCTCTGCCTGAGTGTGTACAGTGAAGCCTCACTACATGCATTTGATTCACTACGACAAGTACCATTGATTGCTCCCTGTTTGCTTGGTAAACGGACACCGCAAGTTGAGGCCGACCCCTGGATGGTCATTGGATTCCCTCAACACGTATGGATTGGCTGCCCACGGATGACAGGTGGGAAACGTCAGCTAACCGGGTTACCATTGGCGGAGTGGCGTAAGTGACACGTAGGATACGTCACTACCTGGTTCCTATTGGCTAACAGGACGCGGCTCGATACAGAACACACTACCAAAGGAGAAGCCCGGCTAGAGGTGCGCTCGTTCCGCGTTGGTGGACAGGCAGTAGCCTGGGAGAGCAGGATACCACAGCTGGTGAGAATCTCTATTTGTACAACCTGTATTTGCCGAGCATATTTGGGATACCTGTATATCTACTTATTTAAGTCAGCGTTAAAGCCAAAGAACATCTAATTAGAGGCTATACATATGAGCTATAGAGCGGACTCTCAAAATTTAAGAACTGTTTGTTACATGCTGAGCACACTGACAAGCATTGGTTTATTCAATACTACCATTCAGATGAACTCTGTTTGTTTATTTAATTATTGAGGCCCCTTAAAGACTTTGAAGTATTCCTGAGGGTATCTGTATAAGCAAATTGTCCGGTTAAACTTTAGTGGGGCAAACTTTTTTCAAAGGATTAGTTGGGACTTTATTCTTTTTTGTGCTATATTTAAAGTGGCAGGTGATAAGCCACTTAAACCAACTAACCAGTACATCATGCAGCAAATTCAAGATGAAACAACAGTAGTATTCTATTCCCTAAAGAAGGCAGATGAAAGAGATGTGGACAATAGAGAGATTGACCAGATTTTTTCACAGGACAGAAACAACTATGACTTGCCTATGTTATTTGATGACATGGAACGGTTGCTAACTAAAGAGAAAAAACTCAAATGGGACATATGGACTCTGGAGAAATACTTGGCCTTTAATATGATACCAAGAGGTCTCAGGGTCAATAAGTTCCCTACTTTTGAAACAGAGGATACAGAATTTATAGAATTGTGGAATACTGTGCTTAATGACTGTTCATTTAGACTGATGAAATTGTTAGTTACCTATAAGTCTAATATGCTATCATCTATACGATCTGAGATTGTGGAGGTACAGCTACTTCTGAATACCTATTCCAACACTGTAGATTATCCCAATTTTGACAAGGTCTTACAACGTACCATATTAGAGGTGAAAAGTGAAATAGTTAACATCAAACACACTAAATTTATTAGAGATAAGGCAGACTATGACAGTAACAAAATATATATTTGGAATAAGAGCCAAAGGTCCCAATTTAGGAGGTCCCAGAATTTTTCAAGAGGGGGAAGACGTAACAGGGGGAGAAGATCTAGAGGTAGAAGATCAGTTACATTTTCTGAGAGTGAGGCTGACTCAGGTGGCGATAGTACACAGTCAGAGAATGAAGATAGTAACTTTCCACAAGAAATCGTTGATATTAACACTGAACTCAATAGAAGCGGGGGTCATATGTACCACCGGAGTAGGGGTGGTAACAGGGCAGGCTCTGGGAGAGGTAGAATAATCTACAATTCCTCAAGATCTAGGGGCCAATCAAGTCAACAAAGAAGGTATCAGCCTACATCTGATTACCACTATACTCCAGCTCAATCCACCAATAATTTGGTACACAATAGGGATGATGAGCTAGTACAACTGGAGCAGGTTTTTCAGATAGGCCATCACACCAGCGAAGGGGGAGGTACTACCATACAGGGACCCCAACAAGGGAGGTATCCATCACGTCAGACGAGAGCCCCGTCCAAGTACATACCGTCATAAATCTATCTAACCACATTCTTACTAACCATGAGGAGAGGGTGCTGTCTCTTGGTCTGGGTTTTGTACCAACAGTTAATTTCAACTTGTTTAAAACAATGCTGGATTTAAACAGATTTATTCGTAATCTAACTTTACGTAAACATTTTTCAGGCACAAACACAGACCAGGAAGCAGCAAATACTGAGGGCACATCCCAAAGAGATACTTGCCAGGAATTTGACTTCCTCGAGACATGTGATCTTATTACTCTGGAGGAGTTGGGGAGAGAGGGATTGCCAAGATTGGAGGAGGCAAACCCAGATAGGGTTAAAAGATATAAAAACCCCTCTACCTTCTACCCCATTCAGAGTAGGGGCAACATAATCGAGACCTTTTATAAGAGGGTAGAATCGGATTTGAGATATCTATCCTTGTCTCAGACTAGTCCTATGAGAAACTTGTCATTTAACGAAAGAAAAGCCCTTAAATCTTTGGAAGAAAATACGGAAGTGGTGATAAAACAGGCGGACAAGGGGGGCTCAATAGTCCTCCTCAATAGATTAGACTACATCAAAGAAGCCCTAAGACAGCTTGAAGATGTGGAAAACTATCAACATCTAAGTCAGGACCCTACCAATAGATTCCAGAGAGAACTTATGCACCTATTGGATGGAGCAGTGGAGGATGGTCTTTTAGATGAGAAAACCTTTAAATATCTTTTTGTGGAACATCCGGTCATCCCACTGTTCCATCACTTTCCAAAGGTGCATAAGTCATTAGAAAACGTCCAAGGTAGACCCATAGTGAATGGCATAGGGTCTATGCTGGAACATCTCTCGGAGTGGCTGGATGGAGTACTTCAGCCTCTGGTCAAGTCACTCCCCAGCTATGTCAGGGACTCTAAACATGTGTTGAATTTGGTTGAAAACGTACCTTGGGAACGAGATTTTGGATGGCTCTCTGTGGATGTCGTTTCTCTTTACTCCAATATACCCCATGAATGGGGCATAAAAGCAGTGACATATTTCCTGAAAGAGAAAACGACCCACAGCGACCCGTTCATTACCTTTGTAGTAGATGTAACCCACTTCCTGTTGACTCACAACTATTTTCGGTTTGAGGGGGAGTTCTACCTGCAGAGACGTGGGACCGCTATGGGAGCAAAGTTTGCTCCCACTTACGCCAACCTATTCATGGGTTGGTGGGAGCGGTGCCACGTCTATGCGGCTGGTAACCCCTTCAGACCGAAAATTAGATTGTATATCCGTTACATAGATGACCTTCTATTTATATGGAGGGGAAACACGGAGCAAGCATGTGAATTTGTGGAATATTTGGGACAAAACGGAGTAAACCTAAAATTCACATTTGAGTTCCACAAAGACCAGGTCCATTATCTGGACCTTGAGTTGAGGGGCTGCTCTCTGGGTAAGGTTTCCTCACAAGTGTATAGGAAGCCTATCTCAGGGAATAGTCTATTACACGCAAGAAGCTGCCATCCGAAACACATGCCGTATTCTGTAGCAAAGGGCCAATTTGTGCGTATTAAACGCAACTGTACTTTACCCCAAACTTATGCCACTCATGCAGATGATTTGGAAAAACGCCTGCAACAGAGAGGATACTGTAAAAAAATCATTAAAAGAGCCAGAAATGAAGTAAACAATATGCCTCGGGAAACCCTTTTAAGGGATAAACCCATCCCAAAGAAAAATACAGACAACACATTAACTTTTGTGACAGATTACTCAGCCCAGTACACACAGATTTGTGGTATTATCCGCAACCATTTTAAACTACTAGTGGCTGATGATGCCCTCACAGAAACGGCTAAAAGAGGGTGTAGGTTTTCTTATAGAAGAAATAAATCTATAGGTAACCTAGTGTCCCCTTCTCAATTAAAAAGTTCTAGACCGGAGATGGGAGCTGCTTCCTCCTGGCTAACCCATAGAGGAACGTATAGGTGCGGGTATTTACAATGCAAGGCATGTGAGCATGTACAGGTTGGTACCTCATTCACTTCAGCAGTGACTGGGGAAACCTTCGATATTTCCTCTTGTGTCAATTGCAGATCTACGTATTGCATCTATCTTCTGTGGTGCACATTGTGCAATCTGCAATATGTAGGTTTGACCACTAGGGATGTCCGCTCCAGGATACGCGAACATTTGTCCACGATCAGAATAGGTAAGAGTAGTACTACATTGGTAACTCACTTTGTACAAAAGCACGACAAAGATTGTCACTCCCTCAAATGGATGATTATTGAAAAGGTACAACATCAAAAGAGGGGAGGCAACCGCTTTGATGTCCTGTCAAGGCAAGAGATGTACTGGATATTTAGGCTCCAAACCAAGAGACCTTGGGGCCTAAACTCAGAATACGATTTCATTAACTATTGGAAGTGAGGAACTAACTCGGTCCCACATTTTACCTATGGGCCCCTAAATCATTCACAGTCTAGCGAATCATGTAACTCTTTGCTTTCCCTCAGTAAACACATACTATTCTAGCCTGTAGGGACCAAATAATTAGGTATTAGTTCTACCTGACCATATATGTTTAACTAATTTCATTAAGTCCTTAAACTATCCTCTAGTCATAGGCTCATTACAAACACTAAGACAAATCTAGTACATAGGGACCTTGACAATATACACCAGTTTCACTAATAAGTATAACTAATTAACCATATCTAGCTTTTCACGCTGGCCTCTTGTCATAGGCTCATTACTATATATTTGTAATCAACTACTTTCACTTTAGCGATCTAGTCTATAGGTCCTAAGGCTTCTCAGAGGTTAATTTATGTGTACTTAATTGAAGTTATTTATTTTAGATAGTCAACCCGTTCTCTAGTCATAGGCTCATTTACACTTTCTATTGGATTTGCTTGATGCTACTTCCCTCTAAATGATATATTGTAGAACAGGGAAGGGTCACTATATACGCAAATGGTCTAAACCATTTCTATCGTTTTAACACCATCTAGGGTTATGAATATTTGATTAGCGCCTCTAGTCATGGGCTCATTTTATCTTTTTGTCACTTTTTCACCGTCATAGGTTGAATATGGTAATATACCCCGTACCTATCAATGTGTATATTGGAACAGTAGAATTATATAATAATATTTCCTCTTTTTAGACTAAATAAGCCTAATATGGTTATAACCTTGAAGTATGCATTGTTACATGTATTCCTTATACACATTTATAGTTGAGCCGGTCCTGTGTTAATATTATGTCATTTATATAAGCTATTTAAGCTCTCTCACCCCCATTTGGCCATTTAATGGTACTACCTTAGTATTTAAATATAGCTATGTGTACTATACAGTAAGGTGCTGTAGATGTTTGGGGCACTGTACCTTTAAATTTCAATTAGATGGCCAACCAATAGAAATAGAGCACTGGGTATTTAAATCAGTGCATTCTTAGTAGTTTTATGGACTATGAGTACGGCTCTCCTAGCCGAAACGCGTTAGTCTGTTTTGTCTGGGGGTTCCCCCACATTGCTCTTGTTGTATACTATTTTTAAAGGAATACCAATAAAATAAGATTTTTTATTTATTTTTGGTGCCTGGCATGCTTTTCTGCTTTTTTCTGATTGATCATATAAAAATATATGCAAGCACCACAATTATGGAACGACCTCCCGCACACTTTCAAACCTTCCCCATGCCTAATATCCTTTAAGAGATCCCTCTCTACATATCTCAAAACAGAATGCACCTGTCATTGTTGATTATATATTTCCTACCGGTTCTATGTTAAATTTTTGTGCATATATCGTGTATTATTGTTTTTTATTTTATTGTACCTATTGTGTCAATGCAATGTTTTGTGTACCCAGGACGTACTTGAAAACGAAAGAAATCTCAATGTATCCTTCCTGGTAAAATATTTTATAAATAAATAAATAAAATATCTACCAATTCAAAATGAAACCTTTGCCCAGGGATGCTATATATAATCTCAATACATATAGAAATATAATTTTATTTAATAATAATCTTCTCCTACATGTATATATGTATGATAATTGTATATATATATTTGACCTATATAAATCATATAATTTTAATAATTACTTTTAACTGTTATGATAAAGGCTGATATATTTAAATAGAAAAATATAATAATTACATTCAGTGTCTTTGAATTTCCGATATGTAACTACATATATGTTGAAATTATAGTTCATATCAAAAATAAAAGTCATGAGTAAGTATATACTTTCAAACTGTTCATTAAATTAAGGATTAGATGAGATGAAGATAAGCCCTCCCCCCCCATGTTATTCATTGCAATCACCAGTTTCACATATGTTAACAAGCAACACACAGCTATAAAAAAACACCACACCTAGCCTAACCTCAGAACAGATATTTCAAAATGCAGGGTGAGAAAGAAGCTGACAATGCTGAAGTTAGACAGTGTAGACCTGACATCCCCAGAGTGAGGCTGGATATAGAAACCCTGACTGAGCAGCAGGTGTTTGAAATTTTCAGGCTCACCAGGGAGAAAATATATCAGTTATATGCCCTGTTGCAAGACAGGCTGGAAAGCCAGGGCTATTCAAGCAGGGCTGTCCCTGGAATGACCAAACTACTAGGGGCACTTAATTTTTTGGCTTCTGGATCCTTTCAGGTGACAGGGGGCATTGTAACTGGGGTGCATAAGTCCACTCTTTCTAAGCATCTTTCAAAAGTTATTGATGGACTTTATGATAATTGCAGAAATTTTTTTTTTTCCCCCACATCACCCAGAGGTTGGCGTGATGTTAAGAGGGACTTTTTTCTTTTAGGTGGCATACCCAATGTCCTTGGGGCCATTGACTGCACTCATATTGCCCTAAGACCCCCTGTGCGCAGGGAGATAATATTTAGAAATCGGAAACACTTCCACTCCTTAAATGTGCAGATTATATGTGATGCAAACATGCGTATATTAAATGTCGTGGCAGGGTTCCAAGGAAGTAGCCATGATGCCTACATCCTCAGGAATTCTGGTGTGTGGAGATTGTTTGAGACAAATCAAATGCCTGAAGGACATCTCCTCGGTAAGTGTTTATGTATATATTATGATGCCTTCATGTGTTCAATATTTTGACATTTTATTGTTTCATTGCTTTATAATCCTTTATGTATGTGTCTAAGGGGGTGAAATTGATTAAATAAATAAATTGTTAATCATTTAAAAGATATATATTAACTATGTCATAGTAAGACATATGCATAACATTATTTTATGTCATACATTGCTTTATTGAAAGATGTGTGTTTATCTATCTATCTATCTATCTATCTATCTATCTATCTATCTATCTATCTATCTGTGATGAGAGCAGGATGTGATGTCACTAGTATGTGGGCGGGGCTTAGGTCCGGTGTCTGTGTGGCAGTTAGTTTAGTACAATCAACCTGACTAGATGTGTATTGTTATGCTCTGCAATAAAATAGAGTTGTACCATCATTGCTGTGTCCTGCATATGTCCTGCATCTCATGACATGGTGTCAGAAGTTCTGGACTGCGCTTCTGTTCCTGATCGATTGCAATGTCAAAGTTTACCCCACCTGAGCCTTTTGACTTTTCTCAGCCTGCAGCTTCGCCCACATGGCGTCAGCGGTTTCAGCGCTTCAGGATTGCATCCAAACTGAACAAGGAGAGTGGTGAAGTACAAGTTAATTCTCTTTTATACTCCATAGGGAAAGATGTAGAGCCAGTGTTCAATGCTTTTACTTTCCAAGAAGGGGAAGAAGTTAACTTTGATATAGTTATGGATAAACTCAGTGCCCACTTTGTGCCCAAAAGAAATGTGATTCATGAGAGAGCTTGTTTTCACAAACGTAATCAGCGTGTGGGAGAATCTGTGGAGTCATTTGTGCGCAGCCTGTACGAATTAGCTGAATTCTGTGAGTTTGGTGTTGCTAAAGAAGAGCAAATCAGAGACAGAATAGTTATTGGAATTGCAGATGCTGAAGTCTCCCTGAAGCTGCAGTTAGAGCCTGATTTAACGTTAGACGGGGCTATTAGGATGGCCCGCCAGAGTGAACTGGTGAAAAAGCAAAGTGCTGATCTGAGGTCTGAGAGTATTGTGGATGAAGTGCAACAGTCTAGGAAAATTACTAGTGAAAGGCACAGTGTGAGCGGTAGATCTAAAGTACTGGAAAGTCCTAGAAGTGGATGGGCGCAACATGGCCGATGCACACGGTGCTACCGGGCTCATGATCAGAGTGCTATATGCCCGGCCAGAGATAAAAGATGCAGAAAATGTAACAGAATAGTCCATTTTGAAGTGGTGTGTAAAACTGAATACATTAAGGAGATGCAGGTGGACAGTGACCAGGAGGGTCAGGAAGTGTCTTTTGTGGGGTCTGTTGTGGAACGGACAAGCTCAGAGGAAGATTGGAAAGTTACTTTTACTGTAATGGGAGCCAAAGTTGATTTTAAGATTGACACAGGAGCAGATATCACTGTAATGTCTTTTGCTGAATTTATGAAACTGCCTCGACAGCCCCAGCTGGCGAAGGTTACTACAAATGTCCATAGTCCTGGTGGCCGCATTGATTGTGTGGGGAAATTTCTTGCCAGCTGTGAGTACAAACAGAGGAAGTTCACCATGTGGGTGCATGTGATCCGAGGTCAGTGTGTTAACACTTTATTGAGCAGAAAAGCAGCCTGTGACTTGGGCCTCGTGGCCAGAGTGAATGAGATCTCTGAAGATATGTTTGGCGAGTTGGGCCTACTGAACTGCAAACCTGTCCGTATAGCACTTAAAAGTGACGCAGTCCCATACAGTATTTCTACTCCTCGTAGAATTCCGTTCCCGCTCATGCTTCAAGTGGAGAAAGAGCTCATGCGCATGAAGTCTATGGGGGTTATTGAAGAGGTTGTTGAAGCAACTGATTGGTGTGCCCCCATTGTTCCGGTTGCAAAGAAAAACGGAAAGGTGCGCATCTGTGTGGACCTGAAAAGGTTGAATGAGGCAGTGAAGAGGGAGAGATTTGTGCTGCCGACATTGGAAGATATAGCCCCGAAGTTGGCTGGGGCGAAGTTCTTTTCCACATTAGACGCTTCTAGCGGCTTTTGGCAGATCCCCCTGGATCCAAAGTGCCACAAACTGACTACCTTTATCACACCGGTAGGTCGGTTCTGCTTCTGCAGACTCCCCTTTGGGATATCCTCCGCTCCTGAAATCTTTCAAAGGGAAATGAGTTCTCTCCTGAGTGGCCACGTGGGCACAGCGGTTGTCATGGACGACATTCTAGTGTATGGGTCTACAGTGGAGGAGCATGATCAGCGTTTGAGTTGGGTGCTGCAGGCTATCAAAGAGTCTGGGCTGAAGCTTAATAAAGAAAAATGTCATTTTAGGAAAACTGAATTATGCTACTTTGGGCATATCATCAACGGGGATGGCATCAAGCCGGACCCAGAGAAAATTCGGGCTATTGAACAGATGAAAAGCCCTTCTGATGTACATGAGCTGAGACAGATATTGGGCCTTGTAAATGACGTGGGCAAGTTTCTTCCAGATTTATCTACAGTTTTACACCCTATCACAGAGTTGCTTAAGAAAGATGTTGCCTGGGTCTGGGGACCCTCACAGGAAAAAGCGTTCCTGCATGCCAAGTCACTGCTGGGGTCTGCCCCAGTGCTGGGGTTCTACGACCCTTCAAAAAAGACTGTGGTTAGTGCTGATGCAAGCAGTTATGGGTTGGGGGCTGCACTCCTGCAGCTGAATTACAACAAACTACAGCCCATCGCCTACTGTTCCCGCACACTGACGGCTGCGGAGTCAAAATACGCTCAAATTGAGAGAGTGCCTGGCTGCGGTTTGGGCCTGTGAGCGCTTTCAGCGTTATCTAGTGGGTTTGGAGAAATTTAGTCTGGAAACTGACCACAAACCGCTAGTCCCTCTAATCAATTCTTATGACTTTGACAAAACACCCTTGAGATGCCAGAGACTTTTAATGAGACTACTCAGGTTCAATGTTCAGGCAGTGCATGTGCCGGGGAAACAACTGGTTGTGGCAGATACACTATCCAGGCTCCCGCTGGCTGCTGCTGAAGAATCCTCCACGGAATCGGATGTGAAAGTGTATGTTGATTCAGTTCTGGCCTCTAAGTCCATTTCTTCAAGGAAACTGGAAGAGATAAAGAAAGAGACATATTTGGACACAGATCTGCAAGAAGTTATAAGGCACATAAAAGATGGCTGGCCCGAGAGCCGGGCAGCCTGGATGTCTTTAAATGCTTACCAGCGAGAGAGGTTGCAGCTCACGGAGCTGGAGGGGTTGGTGCTGTTCCAAGACCGCATTGTAATTCCTGTCAGCATGAGGAAGGAGATGTTAAACAGGATTCACGATGGCCACTTAGGCATTACAAAGTGCAGAGAAAGGGCAGCTACAGCTGTGTGGTGGCCTGGGATCAGCTCCGACATTGCAAATCACGTGTCTAAATGTGCCTTTTGCCGGGAACGCCGGCCTACTCAGAGAAGGGAGCCCTTAATGTCTACTCCGCTGCCTGCGGGGCTGTGGCAGAAAATAGCTGCTGATTTGTGTGAACTGCACGGGAAAAAGTTTCTTGTTGTGATCGACTACTATTCCAGGTATTTGGAAATTGCACCCCTGAATGATATCACAAGTCAGGCCATTATCATTCGCCTGAAGAGCTTGTTCGCCCGCTGGGGCATTCCAATGGAGCTGGTGAGTGATAATGGTATGCAGTTCGCTTCTACAGAGTTCAGTGCTTTCAGCAGGGAATATGATTTTGTACATTCCACGTCAAGTCCACATTATCCGCAGGCCAACGGAATGGCTGAAAGGGCAGTTCAAACAACAAAATTCATTCTAAAGCAATCTGAGCCGTACCTAGCCCTCTTGTCATACAGGGCGACGCCCATTCAAGCCACCGGGTTTAGCCCGGCACAGCTGATGCTAGGACGCCAGATTTGCACCACTTTACCCTCAGTGGGTGTCTTCAAGCCGCCTGGCCCTGTTCCTCGGGACGAAGTCCTTAGGAGGGATGAAGAGGAAAAAAGGGTTATCGTTTCTTCTACGACAGGAGACATTCTGTCAGGCCTTTACAGGAACTGAAAGCGGGCCAAAGTGTCAGAATTAAACTTGATGATGAGAAGAAATGGAAGACGCCTGCTATGGTAGTGGTCCGCTCTCCAGAACCAAGGTCTTACACAGTCCTTACAGAGTGAGGGACGGTTACACGCCGTAACCGAAGACATCTTCAGCCTGTACCTGAGAGTCTGGAACCGGATACCTCAGTACCACCGCCAGTGGGATCCCCTGTTCTAAGAGAGGTGCCTTCCCCTCAGCAAGATCACAGCGGGGATATATCTTTGCCTCCAGCAGACTCTTCACCATCTTCTGTATCAGAGGACAGTTCATGCAAAGTTACATCAAGCGGAAGAGTGGTGAAACTTCCGGCCCGATACAGGGACTGACTTTAGCTAGAACAGTGACCGGAAGTATGGGCAGAATAATCCCATGGTCACTGTGGACTAGGGTAGTCTACCCCGATGTCCAAGTCAGGATGTAATTTATTTGTTCATGTTTTCTAATCTATCTGTTTTTATAATGTTCAAAAACAAAAATGTTGTTGTATACCCTGTTGGTGTACCTTGTTATTTATTATATGCAAATGTATGATTTGCCTTTAAAAAAGGGGAAGATGTGATGAGTGCAGGATGTGATGTCACTAGTATGTGGGCGGGGCTTAGGTCCGGTGTTTGTGTGGCAGTTAGTTTAGTACAATCAACCTGACTAGATGTGTATTGTTATGCTCTGCAATAAAATAGAGTTGTACCATCATTGCTGTGTCCTGCATATGTCCTGCATCTCATGACGCTATCTATCTATCTATCTATCTATATATATATATATATATATATATATATATATATATATATATATATATATATACTGTATATCTATGCATTCATATTTCAGCCAATTCTGCATATCCTCTTAAAAAATGGATTTGGACACCATTGAAAGAGAACCAGGTTGTTGGGCCTGCTGAATTAAGGTAAAATATATATTTATTTTCTGCTCTTGTGTGTCAGAAATATTGATTGTGCCTTGCAAAATGCTCACTATAATCTGTAGAAAAGTAGGACCAGTACACACTTCATAGGAATGTCCCTTTAAATCACTCTTGGGTGAATGTAGGTGCAAACCTGGAGGACCTCTTTTTCCAAAGTCCCAGTAAAAGTAATGAAATACAACACACAGGTAGCACTCTATGTGGAGCAACAGCACCTTTATTGAGCAACGTTTCGGGGCTCCTGCCCCTTTATTAAGCTATATATCTGTGTTTGTGCACATACATGTGTTGCTTGATTATCTCGTGTGTTTGTGTATATATCACTATCACAGACATAACAATGTTGTACTGAGTGCCTTTAAAGGGACAGTCAAAATACAAATCATCTATTATCAGTGAATCATTTATAAATCTCTCTGCTTGAATATAAATATATTTATATATATAAAAAGGTTTAAAGATTTATAAGATCAAACCAGGAATGTAGTTAGCTCATTAGTATTTGATTTGTCTTCACATTATATATTATAATCATATTTCTTGTTATTTTAATACAGATATAATGAAGCACATATCCGAACACGTGCTATAATAGAACGACTGTTCGGTGTTCTAAAAATGCGCTTTCGCTGCCTGGACAGATCAGGGGGGGGATCTCCAATTCAGTCCGGAAAAAGCTATAAAAATCATAGTGGCATGTTGCTGTCTACACAACATGGCACAGGAGCATGGGATGTTGAACGACTTACTTCCAACACCACAGCCCCCAGGTGAAATCTTTGAGCATGATGTAATTAATCATCCCCAACCCCTCAATGCCCATTTGGAGAGATCTGCAACTATTCAAGATTTCTTTTCAGGTATTTTTATAGTATTGTAATGAGACCTTTTAGTTATTTATGATTATGTTTTTTAATAATACACATTTGTTTCTTTTAATGTTTTACAGATTGAAGATTCTCAGAAATGGAATACCACTCCCCTCCCTCTCTCCTCATCCCTATATTTACCACATTTTCCCTAAATAGATGTGTACTTTACTCAAATATAGTCATGGTGAATGTTTCTTTATTTCCAGCTATGTACTAATCAATGCATTCATCTTATGATTTATGTATAACATAATTATCTAAAATATCATTTTAATTATATTCTAAATATTACTTTGTTCTCTTGGTATAATTATTTAAAGAGCAGCTATGCACTCCTGGTTAATAAAAATGAGTACATGGGTGAACCAATGACAGACAGGATATATACTGTATGTTGGCAACAATAAACAGCTCCAACATAGGTTCTATGCTGCTCCTGATCTTACCTAAATAAAACTATAATCAAAGGATACTAAGAATATTAAGCAATATAAAGAATATAAATATATTAGATTTGCTTGTAAATATATATGTTTTAGCAAAATAATGGAATTTATGTCACTTTAAAAAAAAAAAAGGAAGAGTGTGTTCCCAATAAAACATTAATGAACCAGATAAATCATTCAATTCCAATCAACTTACATATGTACTCATAATCAATTTAATTTTTTTATGTTTCTTATTTCAATCATGTATTTAAGTTTAGGAGCCATTCCATTTAATGTTCATCACCTGTGGTGAACTTGCTGATTGTTGCCTACATTTAGACAACAATCATCCCCATGTGCAGATTCAAAATGGGTAGATTCCTAAACTAACATTCCTGTTTTAGTAAATTACAGATGATAATGAAGTTAAATAGATTATAGGATTACATATTTAAGTATATAAATACTGCATGCTCTAATTCATGAGTTTTATTTTGAATAGGCTATCCCTTTAAGAAATATATCAGATGCTCATTTCAAAGAGACAAATCCAGATATAATATAATCCTTAAAATAAAGATACATTATAAATACATACAATCCCCTGAGATTGCACACTTGAATGGCATGGTTACCTCATAGAAAATAATATAGAAAAATAAGTCAAAGGAAATAATTTTTTTATCATGAAGATGAGTTTTATTATTACAGATTTACCCTCATTCAAATGTAATTTTCAATGTGAAAATCATATTTATTCAATACAAAACGATGACACATTAAAGTTATAATGTGTCATAGTACTAATATTTATAAAATATATGTAATGTCATGTCTGCTAAAGCAGATAATACATTTGCAATATTTAGACTATTAACCAAAATACATAAGTGCTTAATATTACATACTTCAAGAGATATGAAGTATTGTCTTTAACATGGAGTTATTGAAACAATTTAAAAGTGCATTGTGCATTGGTCCCAGGGAGAGTCTGTGTCTGTTCATATGATGTCAATTAAAATGTATTAATCACCTCTATATCATGGCAATCACATATATGTTGTGTATACACCAGTGCTTAAATATCATAAAGATACATTTATCTAATTATTCTAAACATTGAATAATAATCTTGACAAAAAGGAGTGCATTAGTCATGATAGGTATTAGTCATGATAGGTATATATTTCAGATATTACATTCCACATAGGACTATAAGAATGAATGCAAGATATTTGGCCATATCAACAGGAAGGAGTATTTACTTTTCAACTCTTCTATAACTGTATAACCCTTATTAGCTTCATCTGAAGGAGCAAACAACATATGCTTGTGGAATATAAATCATAACATTTACAAATGTCACGTTGACTAATGTTAGATAGCATATACTGTATAAATTTCAGACACGTATCCCCAAGTATTCTTAAACGGCATAATATCCTCAATAAAAGGACACATAAATTTATCAACAATGTACACCTGCATATTAATTGACATCATGTGAAATAAAAATGAATAAAGCTGTTCATTTTTACCAGATAAACAGCTATTAGAATAATATTAAGATATATGTTCAAATTTGGATTAGAAAAATGGATGCATATTTATGAGATGAAAATCGCACTTAAAAAAGTGCTTTAGTGCAAAAATTAAATATGATATATCTTGGGTGGAAAAAAAAGAATATTAATTAATTATTGCGGCAGGATTTTGACTTTGGAGGAGAGGTACTTAGGGGGGCAGTGTGGCGTCTTGTGCGACGCCCACCAGCTGAATGTGAGGCTAATAACCGGGATTCAGGGTCCTGCAGGGAGATGACAGAGGATGCAAGGGAGGATGGAGTTTGGGGCCTATCCGTGAGCCTCTCCACTGCCTCTGCCAGGCGGACGAGTGAGGCATTATGGATGTCCATTTGGCTCTGTATCCTTCTCAAATCCTGCTGCTGCTGGAGCCTGGACAGCCTAAGCTCTCTATGTATGAGCCTCAGTAGATCATCCTGCTGGGACTGTGTCGGACCCTGTTGTACAGTTGGTGTCTCAGGAACTAATAATTGGCTGGTTCCAGGGCTGTCTCTCCGTATTGGAGACTGTGAGGTTGTCTGTGATGGCACTGTTGGCAATACATTGGTGGGTGCAGTGGGTGGTGGTGTGGATTCCTGTTGTGCCATAGGAGTGGGAGGCATATAGTACAGATGATGCAGATCTGTATGCTGCTGTGGTGGGTGCATCATCTGCTGCTGAGGATAATGATGTCGTGGTGGGTGCATCATCTGCTGCTGAGGAGGATGTGGTGGGGGGTGCATCATCTGCTGCTGAGGAGGATGTTGTGGAAGGTGCATCATCTGCTGCTGAGGAGGATGTTGTGGGGGGTGCATCATCTGCTGCGGTGGGTGCAGCTGTGGGGGCTGTGCCATTTGTTGTTGCGAAGTATGCATGAACTGCCATTGTTGAGGAGGATGAGTCTGCTGGGGTTCAGAACCCAAAACATGAAATGTTGTCTCCGAGGTAGATGGAGAAGGGCATGATACATCCTCCACCTCATATGCCCTAGGCTGCTGCATATCATCTTCTAAGAGGCTGATATAGGAGGTAGTGTCACCATAGATATCCTCATCCTCCTCAGTGAATGTAGGAACATCCTGCTGTGGTGTTGGTGCAGCTTCATACTCCTCCTGTTCGGAACCTAAAATAAATATACAGTATGTTTACATTATCTATCTAATAGAATATATTACTTTGTAGCATAACAATGCAGACTATTATATTCGATATTTATGTGTATATATGTACACACACACATACACACACACACACATACACACACACATACACACACACACACACACACACATACACACACACATACATACACACACACACACATACACACACACACACACACACATACACACACACACACACACACACACACATACACACACACACACACACACATACACACACACACACACACATACACACACACACACACACACACACACACATACACACACATATAGTGTGTTTGGGATAAAATCCAAGCATATATGACCATAACTGATGAATCTTTATAGACTGTGTCTTAAAGGAACATTGTTAAAGGGACACTGTACCCAAATATTTTCTTTTATGCTTCAGATAGAGCATGCAATTTTAATCAACTTTCGGATTTACTGCTATTTTCAAATGTTCTTTATTCTCTTGGTATCTTTATTTGAAATGCAAGAATGTAAGTTTAGATGGCGGCCCATTTTTGGTGAACAACCTAGGTTGTCCTTGCTGATTGGTGGATAAATGCATCCACCAATCAAAAACTGCTGTCCAGAGTTCTGAACTTAGAAAAAAGCTTAGATGCCTTCTTTTTCATATAAAGATAGCAAGAGAACGAAGAGAAATTGATAATAGTAGTAAATTAGAAAGTTGCTTAAAATTGCATGCTGTATCTGATACACAAAATAATAAATTTGGGTACAGTGTCCCTTTAAGAACAATGACACATGATTTATATGAAATGCTTAATATTCTTGGATATTATATAATCAATATTCTTGCTTGTCGGAGCAGATATACAATACAGAGTGCTTGCTGAACATATTAAATACAACTATGTAAATTTAGATTCATAGCTAAACACAGATGGGTATTTATGATATACAACATATATACATCACATATATGGTTATATTTAATATTGAATATTCACCTTCATACACCTCTTCAGGTGGCACAGAGGTGTCCATTGTCCCCTTACATCCGTGAACAGATTCATCCGAGATGACATTGGACAGCATCTCCTCCCATGACCTTAGGTGTATTCTCTTGCTAGGACCACCACCTGTCCCACGTGCATATTTGGCCTGCTGTGCCAGCTTAGCTTTGGTTTCCCTCCTGCAGTAATGATAGCGGTGTTTAATGCTGGCAGTAGAACGATTACGTCCTAAGCAGCTGACTGCCACTCGAATCTCCTCCCACATCTTATTCCAGACACCCGGCCTCAGGTTAGGGTTCTCCAGCTGAGCTGCCCTCTCCAAGTAGGCCTCAACAAGAGCCTCCTTCTCCTCCTCAGAGTACCTCTCCTCTCTTAGCCTGCCCTTCACACCTGAAGGGCCAGCAGACACAGACTCTCCCTCTTGTGACTGGGGACCAGCCCTCTCTACCTCCTCTGTCCCTGCAGGCTGTGACAGGCTACCACCAGCCCCACCCCCACTTGCCACAGTCTGCCCCACTCTCCCTCTTCTTTTTGTGCCTAGCTGAGGCTGACTCCTCCTCACTCCTCCCACCTCCACTCCTCTTCCACCCTCTCTCCTTCCCTCCTCTGCCAGGGTTTGAGGAAGGACAAATCCTCCACCCAAACCTCGGCCCCTAATCCTGCCCATACTACTCCCTACTTCCCCCCTCCCCCTCCCTCTATCCACCCTCTCCACTGCCCTCCCCCTAGCCACCCCCTTCCCAACTCCACTAGGCCTATCCATCCCTTTCTCCTTCCTCCCTAACTCTAACCTAACACTAAAGTCCCTAGCTTACCTAACTACACTAATTCACCTAACTAAACCTTAAATTAAATATCCCCAAAACTAACTACCTAACCTATCTAGACCCTAACTATCTCTATTCTATATCCCTCAAAATAAAAATAAAATGTGGGGGTGAAAATAAACAAAGGGATGTAAATGAAAAAGGAAAAACTAAAGAGGATTATAACAAAATTATAGAAAAATAATAAGGGATGCAAATGAAGAAAGGGGTGGGCTATATAGTCAAATGAAACAAAAAATATGGGATGTAAAAAAAAAAAATAGGATGGGCAAAATGTATATATAAAAAAAAAGTTATATAGTGAGGAAGGGAAGGGTAGTCAAAGGGGGGATGGGAAGTGGAATAAGGGGATTAATGAAAGGAGTAATAAAGGAAGATGGGGATATGGGGGTTAATGAAATAAAAAAAAATGTGAATGTGTTTGTATCAAATAAAAGTGTGCGTGTGTGTGTGTGTGTTTGTGTGTATAAACTAATGTGTGTTAATTAACTAATGTATGAATGTGTGTGTGTGTTCCTAATATTATATGAGGCCTACAATAAGAATATATGAAAATAAAATATCAAACTCTCCACTAACTCTAAAACAACTCTCAAAAACCCAAAACTCCTACCAACGCAACTAGCTCTCGTGTCTTTCTCTCTAGAGGCGATCACAGGTAAAGAGCGCAGGCGCAAACCGTTATTCTTATAGACAGAGGTCGGGTTACCATGGCAATGCACTTGTTATGGCGCGCTTTTCGACAAATCCGACATCGGTTGGCAACGCAAACTTACGTACGGCCGAAAAGATCGACTGCGCGCAACACGCTAATCTTTTCAATGGAAACCTGGTACTAAAATGGAGCCGTAAATTACTTTTAGCTGTCGTCCGCTTCGGTAGCTTACGGCTCCATTTTTAACGACTCAATGGAAGCGAGGCCTTAATTGGTAAATGTAATACGCAATCAGCCCTGATATACGTTCTATAATCCCCATCTACTTTTGCAATGTATGTGTGATGATAAAAATGTACAATATCCCGGCTGGATATATAATAAAAATATCCTGCAAGAACAATACTGCAAAATGAACAAAAATATGAACCATAACAGTCTTGTATGTTAACAATCACCTAGATTACGAGTTTTGCGTTAGAAGCTGTGCAGTGCTAACGAGCAGTTTATGCTCACCGATCACTTACAGACAGCGCTGGTATTACGGGTTTTTACAACCCAGACAAGAAGTGAGCGTTGAGCAAAATTGTGCTCCTTACCACACTCCAATACCAGCGCTGCTTACGTTAGCGGTGAGCTGGTGTAACATGCTCGTGCACGATTTCCCCATAGGAATCAACGGGGAGAGCTGGCTAAAAAAACACCTGCCAAAAAGCAGCGTAAAGCTCCTTAACGCAGCCCCATTGATTCCTATGGGGAAATACATTTTATGTCTACACCTAACACCCTAACATGAACCCGAGTCTAAACACCCCTAATCTTACACTTATTAACCCCTAATCTGCCGCCCCTGACATCGCCAACACCTACATTATATTATTAACCCCTAATCTGCCGCTCTGGACACCGCTGCCACCTACATTATACTTATAAACCCCTAATCTGCTGCCCCCAACATCGCGACACCTACATTATATTTATTAACCCATAATCTGTAGCCCCCAATGTCACCGCCACCTACCTACATTTATTAACCCCTAATCTGCTGCCCCCAACGTCGCCGCCACTATAATAAACATATTAACCCCTAAACCGCCGCACTCCCGCTTCACAAACATTAGTTAAATATTATTAACCCCTAATCTACCGTCCCTAACATCAACGCCACCTACCTACATTTATTAACCTCTAATCTGCCGCCCCCATCGTCGCCGCCACTATATTAAAGTTATTAACCCCTAAACCTAAGTCTAACCCTAAACCTAACACCCCCTAACTTAAATATAATTAAAAGAAATTTAAATAAAATTACTATAATTAACTAAATAATTCCTATTTAAAACTAAGTACTTACCTATAAAATAAACCCTAAGATAGCTACAATATAACTAATAGTTACATTGTAGCTAGCTTAGGGTTTATTTTTATTTTACAGGCAAGTTTGTATTTATTTTAACTAGGTACAATAGTTATTAAATAGTTATTAACTATTTAATAACTACCTAGCTAAAATAAATACAATGTAAAATCCCTGTAAATTAAAACCTAACCTAAGTTACAATTACACCTAACACTACACTATAATTAAATTAATTCCCTAAATTAAATACAATTAAATACAATTAAATAAAATTATCTAAAGTACAAAAAACCCCCACTAAATTACAGAAAATAATAAACAAATTACAAGATTTTTAAACTAATTACACCTAATCTAATCCCCCTAACAAAATAAAAAAGCCCCCCCAAATAAAAAAAAGCCCTACCCTACACTAAATTACAAATAGCCCTTAAAAGGGCCTTTTGCGGGGCATTTCCCCAAAGTAATCAGCTCTCTTACCTGTAAAAACATTACAAATCCTCCCCAACATTAAAACCCACCACCCACACAACCAACCCTACTCTAAAACCCACCAAATACCCCCTTAAAAAAAACTAACACTAACCCCTTGAAGATCACATTACCGGGAGAAGTCTTCACCCAACCGGGCCGAAGTCCTCAACAAAGCCGGGAGAAGTCTTCATCCAACCCGGGCGAAGTGGTCCTCCAGAGGGGCAGAAGTCTTCATCCAGACGGCATCTTCTATCTTCATCCATCCGGCGAGGAGCAAGTCCATCTTCAAGACATCCAACGCGGAGCATCCTCTTCAATCGACGGCTAACACAGAATGAAGGTACCTTTAAGTGACGTCATCCAAGATGGCATCCCTTCAAATCCGATTGGCTGATAGAATTCCAGCAGCCAATCGGAATTAAGGTAGAAAAAATCCTATTGGCTGATGCAATCAGCCAATAGGATAGAAGTTCAATCCTATTGGTTGATCCAATCAGCCAATAGAATGCGAACTCAATCCTATTGGCTGATTGGATCAGCCAGTAGGATTGAACTTCTATCCTATTGGCTGATTGCATCAGCCAATAGGATTTTTTCTACCTTAATTCCGATTGGCTGATAGAATTCTATCAGCCAATCGGAATTGAAAGGACACCATCTTGGATGACGTCACTTTAAGGTACCTTCATTCTGTGTTAGTCGTCGATTGAAGAGGATGCTCCGCATCGGATGTCTTGAAGATGGACCCGCTCTGCGCCGGATGGATGAAGATAGAATATGTCGTCTGGATGAAGACTTCTGCCCGTCTGGAGGACCACTTCGCCCGGCTTGGATGAAGACTTCTCCTGGCTTCGTTGAGGACTTCGACCCGGTTGGGTGAAGACTCCTCCCGGTAAGGTGATCTTCAAGGGGTTAGTGTTAGGTTTTTTTAAGGGGGTATTGGGTGGGTTTTAGAGTAGGGTTGGTTGTGTGGGTGGTGGGTTTTAATGTTGGGGGGGATTTGTATTTTTTTTTACAGGTATGAGAGCTGATTACTTTGGGGCAATGCCCCGCACAAGGCCCTTTAAAGGGCTATTTGTAATTTAGTGTAGGGTAGGGCTTTTATATTTTGGTGGGGCTTTTTTATTTTGTTAGGTGGATTAGATTAGGTGTAATTAGTTTAAAAATCTTGTAATTTGTTTATTATTTTCTGTAATTTAGTGTTTTTTTTTTTATGTACTTTAGATAATTGTATTTCATTGTATTTAATTTAGGGAATTAATTTAATTATAGTGTAGTGCTAGGTGTAATTGTAACTTAGGTTAGGTTTTATTTTACAGGTAACTTTGTATTTATTTAGCTAGGTAGTTATTAAATAGTTAATAACTATTTAATAACTATTGTACCTAGTTAAAATAAATACAAACTTGCCTGTAAAATAAAAATAAACCCTAAGCTAGCTACAATGTAACTATTAGTTATATTGTAGCTAGCTTAGGGTTTATTTTATAGGTAAGTATTTAGTTTTAAATAGGAATGATTTAGTTAATGATAGGAATTTTATTTAGATTTATTTAAATTATATTTAAGTTAGGGGGTGTTAGGGTTAGGGTTAGACTTAGATTTAGGGGTTAATAACTGATTGATAAATGTAATACGCAATCAGCCCTGATATACGTTCTATAATCACCATCTACTTTTGCAATGTATGTGTGATGATAAAAATGTACAATATCCCGGCTGGATATATAATAAAAATATCCTGCAAGAACAATAGTACAAAATGAACAAAAATATCAACCATAACAGTCTTGTATGTTAACAATCACCTAGATTATGAGTTTTGCGTTAGAAGCTGTGCGGTGCTAATGAGCAGTTTATGCTCACCGCTCACTTACAGACAGCGCTGGTATTACGGGTTTTTACAACCCAGACAAGAAGTGAGTGTTGAGCAAAATTGTGCTCCTTACCACACTCCAATACCAGCGCTGCTTACGTTAGCGGTGAGCTTGTGTAACGTGCTTGTGCACGATTTCCCCATAGGTATCAACGGGGAGAGCCGGCTGAAAAAAAGTCTAACACCTGCCAAAAAGCAGCGTAAAGCTCCTTAACGCAGCCCCATTGATTCCTATGGGGAAATACATTTTATGTCTACACCTAACACCCTAACATGAACCCGAGTCTAAACACCCCTAATCTTACACTTATTAACCCCTAATCTGCCGCCCCCGACATCGCCAACACCTACATTATATTATTAACCCCTAATCTGCTGCTCCGGACACCGCCGCCATCTACATTATACTTATGAACCCCTAATCTGCTGCCCCCAACATCGCCGACACCTACATTATATTTATTAACCCCTAATCTGCCGGCCCCAATGTCGCCGCCACCTACCTACATTTATTAACCCCTAATCTGCTGCCCCCAATGTCGCCGCCACTATAATAAACATATTAACCCCTAAACCGCCCCACTCCCGCCTCACAAACATTAGTTAATATTATTAACCCCTAATCTGCCGTCCCTGACATCAACGCCACCTACCTACATTTATTAACCTCTAATCTGCCACCCCCATCGTCGCCGCCACTATATTAAAGTTATTAACCCCTAAACCTAACACCCCCTAACTTAAATATAATTAAAAGAAATCTAAATAAAATTACTATAATTAACTAAATAATTCCTATTTAAAACTATATACTTACCTATAAAATAAACCCTAAGATAGCTACAATATAACTAATAGGCAAGTTTGTATTTATTTTAACTAGGTACAATAGTTATTAAATAGTTATTAACTGGGGGCGGAGCTAGCTGGCACAGAGAACAGACGTGCTTTCATGGAGCTCCTTTGATCTAACTAATAGAAGATGGGCACATATACTATTTCCTGACAGTTTATACTTTTAAATTGCCCTGAAATTGCCCTGAAACTGTGAGAAATCACTTCTGCTCACTCCGCAGAGAACACTTCTATAAATGATGGACTTTTGGAGCTTTTTCAACGGCATTACAGTTTGAGGCCTAACTTGTCTCACGAAGAGATCTGGGTATATCCTCGCTTCATACTCTTGAAGAATCCCTTTTTGTCAATCTCTGCTAAAATGGAGCTGGACGCTGCACTACACAGGTTTGAGAATCGGGTATGTGGAAGCCTGAAAGCATATTTCTCTGAAATGAGCGTACTTCTTACACAACACTTAAATCAGTACTTTACTACAATTGAGAGGCAAGATGGCGGCGGCGAGTCAGGAACTAATGCGGCTATTAATACACTGCCCCTACGTACGCTAAAGCTAACTGCTCCTTTGAGAGCTGATGCGGCTCCAGCAAAAGCATGCAGGGATCGCTACAACCTGCATATAGAGCAATTACAACACAGCATGAGAGTGCCGGACTTGGGATTCTCTAAGTCGGAACTTCAGTCAGTTGACAATTTAGACCTGCGCACCTACCTGGTGGAATCCATGAAGACATTGTTGCATAAACTGATGTGTCAAGCTGTTCGGGGTTTCCTGCCTTCCGGCGGTCAGATGTTTGTGATCTTCTAGCCCTATGTCACAGAAGCAAGATACGGGGTCATTCTACCAGGTCATATGGCTTCCTCATTTCAGTACAGCTGGCAGGGTCCAGAGTTATACCGGTAGCCGGCATTGGCTAAAGGATAGCTATTGTGGCGGTTCACAGCAGCCCAGCTTGTCTTTAGGGTTTCATGAGATGAGTCTCTTTTGCATATTTCACAACTTATTCTGGGATGCCCCGCACGCTGAACATGATCTTTGTACATATATACCAACAGACTTATACTACACCATGTACTTTTAATGCCACATTTATATTTGAGATGGGATAATAGCCCTGAGAAGGCTACAGACACAGCGACCAGCCCTTGCCTGGAAAATTACATTAGCTTATATTAAAGTACAGCTTCAGTTTCAGAGACTGGTTTAACGATCTTTTCAGAGGACCCTATGCATAACATACAGACTGTAAAAGAGTTGGAGCTGGCTAAACCCCTTGTTTGAAGTTAATGTATCACAGCTAGGGTTTTAACCTGAATGATACTGGGGAATTCTATCCTGTTGCATATGTCCAATAACTGCTCTCATGTTAAGTTTACCATATTTAGTATTACTCTAGGGCTCTTAATTATATGAACAAGTTTATCTCTGTGGGACAATTCCTTTGACCACAGGTTAAAAGGTTTAGCTACGATATAGTTTGTCTCCCATTGGTCTGCAAAGTTGTGTTTTTAGTTATGTGCCATTGTGTATACTGAATATATTCAATACCCTTTGAGACACGCTATGCCTTTGAAACTTGTAAATATACACATATATTTTAGTTAAAGGGGAAATACCCTCTACCTAACCCCACACTATACCACCTAATGGGATATCCAGCAGAATATGGAGTTCTGTTAAAGTTTTTAATTCTAAGTTGTATGTTTAGCCCATATTCCCTAAGCGGTAGGAAAGAACATTGCTACTACATTTTTTATAATTAAATTGCCTAAATACCAGTAAATGTTCCCCATATAAGGTCCTATTATCAAAGCAGACCCTAGGATTAGGATAAGAAAACTACTTCCCCATATACTCCACCTGGCTTGTTCTATATAATTTATTGTAAGGTAATTTTTTGTGTGCTCTTATCTTTTTGTTTTCTCAGTTATAATGTATCTTGAAGTATGCAATATAGATCCCCTATGGAAATACCCTCATGCTAGAGCACGTAGGCCTTTTGATATTTGAGGCTATACAGCTTTTGTCTAGAAGATGTTCTACAACTATTTGTAATATAGGCACATGTCTAGGACTCTTATTACATTATATAGACACATTCATAGGACTCTCACTACTTTAATCACTACTCATGTGGGAATGAACTGCCTCAGGTTGTAGGAATGTCATATTTATATGGAACCCACATAGCTATCCCAATTAACAATATCTTTCCTAGAGCTAGCCTACCAGAGGTGTGCCTTATCTGTATTCTGCTACCAATTTACCCCTGTATATATAGACAGCAATACTATGTCAAACTTGGATATTTATATAAGCTTTCTCAACTATCACACAATGCGATTGCGAAAACTCAGATATGGGCTTGATGTTTCTTTCTGTTATACCTATAGTAACTACCTAAAAAGAGACGCAAATGTGTTCATTGGTTAAACTGTTATTGTAAAATATTTATCAGGGTCGTACTATTTTTATTGTAATAGCCAGTGAACTATTGCAAATAACAGAATTTTAGTTTTCTGGAGACAGACTTTACCTAAGCGTTATATGTTTCTTTTGCCCCCCGCCTACGCCCCATTGGGCTTACATTACAAACATTGGCAATCACATTCTATAGCACCTTTATCCCCATACACTTTTATCTACAATAATATCCTCAGGTTTCTGATGTATAGGTTCATTCACCAACAGTATCTCCCCTCATCCTTTCCCGCCATGCATTTGTAGGCGGGTCATATCCACCATCCCTTAACCGTCTGTGTCCAGTGGTGACAACATCCCTAAGGGGAGATGCTACATTGACGCTCTATAGATCATTTCACCCTCACTGGACCGGAGTTATCCCTGCTTTTTCTTGATATGCACTACAAATCATACTTAACTCTCATATAGTTTAGCGCTGCACGCCACGCATTATGGTATGATAACTAATTGACCTAGTCAATCAGCATTTCTATGGTCTTCCGCCCCCCCCATTGCAGTTGACCATTGCTATTTCCATTATTATTTTTATTATTCTCATCATATAATTTCTTATTATTTTCATCACATAGCTCAAGTATAATAATATTGCTACATAGAAAAATTAACTATATAGCGGTGCTTACCCGCTGACACTTCCCCAACTCCCCCATTACCTTATATTTTGCTCTTGGTACCAAGACCCTTTAATAACGAGAGGCATTCAATTTAATGACAAAATAGTTAGTTAAACTCCCGAGAAGTTCATAATAAATTGGGTCTGCTTAGTAGCTACAGTGCTCTTCCAGAGCGTCTTTTACCACAATGGCCTGGTATAATAGCTACTCTCATTATGATATAAAAAACATAAAAAGAGGTTTTCAAATATATTCTGACATGTATTATATGTTTTCTCTCTTTGTTGTATTGTTGTTGAGACAATCTTTGTTATGTTCTATAAAATGTATTTGTCATATTTTTATGATGTCGTAAAAAATCCTCAATAAAAAATCATTTCAAATAAAATAGTTATTAACTATTTAATAACTACCTAGCTAAAATAAATACAAAGTAAAATCCCTGTAAAATAAAACCTAAGTTACAATTACACCTAACACTACACTATAATTAAATTAATTCCCTAAATTAAATACAATTAAATACAATTAAATAAAATTATCTAAAGTACAAACCCTCCCCACTAAATTACAGAAAATAATAAACAAATTACAAGATTTTTAAACTAATTACACCTAATCTAATCCCCCTAACAAAATAAAAAAGCCCCCCAAAATAAAAAAAAGCCCTATTACTGGGCATTGCCCGAAAGTAATCAGCTCTCTTACCTGTAAAAAAAATTACAAATCCTCCCCAACATTAAAACCCACCACCCACACAACCAACCCTACTCTAAAACCCACCCAATACCCCCTTAAAAAAACATAACACTAACCCCTTGAAGATCACCTTACCGGGAGAAGTCTTAACCCAACCGGGCCGAAGTCCTCAACGAAGCCAGGAGAAGTCTTCATCCAACCCGGGCGAAGTGGTCCTCCAGAGGGGCAGAAGTCTTCATCCAGATGGCATCTTCTATCTTCATCCATCCGGCGCAGAGCAAGTCCATCTTCAAGACATTCAACGCGGAGCATCCTCTTCAATCGACGGCTAACACAGAATGAAGGTACCTTTAAGTGACGTCATCCAAGATGGCGTCCCTTCAAATCCGATTGGCTGATAGAATTCCAGCAGCCAATCGGAATTAAGGTAGAAAAAATCCTATTGGCTGATGCAATCAGCCAATAGGATAGAAGTTCAATCTCTCTCTCCCCCTTTCTTTTGAGCTCTCTCCCCCATCTCTTTTGAGCTCTCTCTCTCCCCCTTTCTTTTGCGCTCTCTCTCCCCCTTCTCTTTTGCGCTTTCTCTCTCCCGCCTCTCTTTTGCGCTCTTTCTCTCCCCTTCTCTTTTGCGCTCCCCCCTCTCTTTTGCGCTCTCTCCCCCATCTCTTTTGCACTCTCTCTCCCATCTATTTTGCGCTCTCTCTCCCCCCATCTCTTTTGCACTCTCTCTCCCCCTCTCTTTTGAGCTCTCTCCCCCTCTCTCTCTCTCCCCCCTCTCTTTTGTGCTCTCTCTCTCCCCCTCTTTTGCTCTCTCTCTCTCCCCCTTTCTTTTGCACTCTCTCTCTCCCCCTCTCTTTTGAGCTCTCTCTCTTCCCCTCTCTTTTGTGCTCTCTCTCCCCCCTTCTCTTTTGCGCTCTCTCTCTCCCCCTCTCTTTTGCGCTCTTTCTCTCCCCTTCTCTTTTGCGCTCCCCCTCCCCCCCTCTCTTTTGCGCTCTCTCTGACCCTCTCTTTTGCTCTCTCTCCCCCTCTCTTTTGCGCTCTCTCACCCATCTCTTTTGTGCTCTCTCTCCCATCTCTTTTGCACTCTCTCTACCCCCATCTCTTTTGCGCTCTTTCTCCCCCTCTCTTTTGAGCTCTCTCCCCCATCTCTTTTGCGCTCTCTCTCCCTCTCTCTTTTGAGCTCTCTCCCCCCTCTCTCTCTCCCCCCCTCTCCTCTCTCTCCCACTCTCTCTCTCTATCCCCCCTCTCTTTTGTGCTCTCTCTCTCCCCCTCTTTTGCTCTCTCTCTCTCCCCCCTTTCTTTTGCGCTCTCTCTCTCCCCTCTCTTTTGCTCTCTCTCTCTCCCCCCTCTCTTTTGCGCTCTCTCCCCCCTCTCTTTTGCGCTCTCTCCCCCCCTCTCTTTTGCGCGCTCTCCCCCCTCTCGTTTGCTCTCTCTTTCTCCCTCTCTCTTTTGTGCTCTCTTTCTCTCCCACCTCTCTTTTGCGCTCTCTCTCTCCCCCTCTCTTTTACGCTCTCTCTCTCCCCCTCTCTTTTGCGCTCTCTCCCCCTCTCTTTGCACTCTCTCCCCCCTTTTTTGCTCTCTCTCTCTCCCCATCTCTTTTGCGCTCTCTCCCCCTCTCTTTTTGAGCTCTCTCTCTCCCCCCTCTCTCTCTCCCCCATCTCTTTTGCGCTCTCTCTCCCCCTCTCTTTTGAGCTCTCTCACCCCCCTCTCTCCCTCCCCTCTTTCTCTCCCCCTCCTTTCTCTCTCCCCTCTCCCCCCCCCCTCCTCTCTCTCCCCCCCTCCTCTCTCTCTCTCCCCCCTCCTCTCTCTCTCCCCCCCTCCTCTCTCTCCCCCCTCCTCTCTCTCTCTCCCTCCCTCCTCTCCCTCTCTCCCCCCCTCCTCTCTCTCTCTCTCCCCCCCCTCCTCTCTCTCTCCCCCCTCCTCTCTCTCTCCCCCTTTCTCTCTCTCTCTCCCCCCCCCCCTCTCTCTCTCTCCCCCCCCCCCTCTCTCTCTCTCCCCCCTCCTCTCTCTCCCCCTCCTCTCTCTCTCCCCCCCCCCCTCTCTCTCTCTCTCTCTCTCTCTCTCTCTCTCCCCCTTCTCTCTCTCTCTCTCCCCCTCCTCTCTCTCTCCCCCTTCTCTCTCTCTCCCCCCTCCTCTCTCTCTCTCCCCCCTCCTCTCTCTCTCCCCTCTCCTCTCTCTCTCTCCCCCCTCCTATCTCTCTCTCCCCCCTCCTCTCTCTCCCCCCCTCCTCTCTCTCCCCCTCCTCTCTCTCCCCCCTCCTCTCTCCCCCCCCCTCTCTCTCCCCCTCCTCTCTCTCTCCCCCCCTCCTCTCTCCCCCCTTCTCTTTCTCTCCCCCCTCCTCTTTCTCTCCCCCTCCTCTCTCTCTCTCCCCCTCCTCTCTCTCTCTCTCCCCTCCTCTTTCTCTCCCCCCTCCTCTCTCTCTCTCCCCCTCCTCTCTCTCTTTGCCCCCCTCTCTCTCTCCTCCTCTCTCTCTCCCCCCTCCTCTCTCTCTCCCCTCTCTTTTTTGTGCTCTCTCTCCCCCTCTTTTGCTCTCTCTCTCTCCCCCTCTATTTTGTGCTCTCTCTCCCCCTGTTTTGCGCTCTCTCCCCCCCCCTCTCTTTTGCTCTCTCTCTCTCCCCCCTCTCTTTTGTGCTCTCTCTCCCCCCTCTTTTGCTCTCTCTCTCCCCCCTCTATTTTGCTCTCTCCCCCTCTCCTTTGCTCTCTCCCCCTCTCCTCTCTCCCCTCCTCTTTCTCCCCCCCTCTCCTCTCTCCCCCCTCTCCTCTCTCTCCCCCCCCCTCTCTCTCTCTCTCTCTCTCCCTCTCCTCTCTCCTCTCTCTCTCTCCCCCTCTCCTCTCTCTCTCCCCTCCTCTCTCCCCTCCTCTCTCTCCCCTCCTCTCTGTCTCTCAGTCTACTCTCTCTATCTCGTGACCGCGCCCGACCACGCCCCCTTCACATCGGCCACGCCCCTGGTTACGCCCGCTTCTGCCGCAGATGAGATCAGCTAGGGAGTAGGACTCAAAGGCCAGGTGTGTTTGTCCTCGTGCTGTCTCTACTGCGCATGACAGCTTCGGACAAACACACTTGGCCTTTTATATAATAGGATGAGAACAAATGTGATTTAAATGCACATAATGACGGTTATTACAGTAGTGAAAATAGTTAATGAATAGAGTCCATATATTTATAATCAAAGTTCTGTTGTTGAAATGTGATTCAAGGGTGGAAACCAATTTTGGAATGGTATAAGGCAGCTCCACTTGTGGAGAATGATTTCAATTCACCTCGATGATCTAGATAAGAAAGAGAAAGGGACACCTCATATTAAAATCCATATGCAAGATGGTCAGAATAAAGAAAGAATAAAACTCACAATTTGTGATGGCACTTATGCAGTGCAAACAGGCAGGCTGACACTCGCAGTAGTCAGCTAACTGGATACTTCTCCCGTATCAGGGTAGATCCTGTCTCAGGTCTCCGGTCTGTCAGCGTCCAAGCTGCAAATCCAGCAAACAAACAGTGTGGAAAGAACTAGATCACTAGTGAAGTGATGCAAGTGCAATTACTCAGTGGAAGTGAAAGGCAGACACCTCCGTGATAGATTAAAATATAGTTTAATATTGCAACGTGTTTTCGACCCAAATATTACGGTCGTTTCATTAGGCAAAAAGAATGGTGTATACAAACAGGTAAAACGGCTGCTTATTTAAGCTGCCACTTTGTAGTTTTCAAATTATCCAATGATAAGGGAGGTAAGTCTGCAAAAAGGCACTCATATAGTCAGTTAATAGAAACTAACTATATCAGTGCCTTTTTGCAGACTTACCTCCCTTATCATTGGATAATTTGAAAACTCTGGACAGCCAATGAAATACAATGTGGCGGCTTAAATAAGCAGCCATTTTACCTGTTTGTATACAACCTAAGCTCCTCATTGCCCTGAAAGGCTGATTGGAATAGCCAATAGAATGCGAGCTCAATCCTATTGGCTGATTGGGTCAGCCAATAGGATGAAAGCTCAATACTATTGGCTGATTGCAACAGCCAATAGAATTTTTCCCCCTTAATTCCTATTGGCTGATAGAATTCTATGAGCCAATCGGAATGTAAGGGACGCCATCTTGGATGACGTCATTTAAAGGGAAACTTCATTCTTTGAAAGCCATCGGAAGAAGAGGATGTTCGGCGCCGGATGTCTTGAAGATGGACCTGCTCCGCGCCGTATGGATGAAGATAGAAGATGCCTTCTGGATGAAGACTTCTGACCACTTGGATGAAGACTTCTGCCGCCTGGATGAGGATGGATGTCCGGTCTTCAAAAACTGTAAGTGGATTATTGGTGGTTAATGTTAGGTTTTTAAAGGGTTCATTGGGTGGGTTTTATTTTTAGCTTAGGGTTTTGGGCAATGTAAAAGAGCTAAATGCCCTTTTAAGGGCAATGCCCATCCAAATGCCCTTTTCAGGGCAATAGGGAGCTTAGGTTTATTTAGATAGGATTTTATTTGGGGGGTTTGGTTGTGTAAGTGGTGGGTTTTACTGTTGGGGGGTTGTTTGTATTTTTTTTTACAGGTAAAAGAGCTGATTTCTTTGGGGCAATGCCCCGCAAAAGGCCCTTTTAAGGGCCATTGGCAATTTAGTGTAGGCTAGGTTTTTTTTTAATTTTTAATTTTTATTATTTTGATAGGGCTATTAGATTAGGAGTAATTCTTTTTTATTTTTGATAATTTCTTTTTTTATTTTGTGCAATTTAGTGTTTATTGTTTTTTGTAATTTAGATAAATGTATTTTGTTAATTTAATGTATTTAATTTTATTGTAATGTTAGGTGTTAGTGTAACTTAGGTAAGGTTTTATTTTACATGTAACTTTGTATTTATTTTAACTAGGTAGCTAGTAAATAGTTAATAACTATTTACTAACTAGTCTACCTAGTTAAAATTAATACAAACTTAGCTGTGAAATAAAATAAAACCTAAGATAGATACAATGTAACTATTAGTTATATTGTAGCTAGCTTAGGGTTTATTTTACAGGTAAGTATTTAGTTTTTAATAGGAATTAGTTAGTTACTAATAGTAAGTTTTATTTAGAATTATTTTAATTATATTAAAGTTAGGGGGTGTTAGGGTTAGGATTAGATTTAGGGTTATGTTAGGGGTTAATATATTTATTTAGTGTCAGTGATATGGGAGGCCAGAGGTTTAGGGGTTAATAACTTTAGTATAGTGGCGGCGGCGACATTGGAGGCGGCAGATTAGGAGTTAATAAATTTATGTAGGTGGCGGCGACATTGTGGGCAGCAGATTAGGGGTTAATAAGTGTAGGTAGGTGTCGGCGACATTGGGGCGGCAGATTAGGGGTTAATAAGTGTAATGTAGGTGCTGGTGATGTCGAGGGTGGCAGATTAGGGGTGTTTAGACTCAGTGTTTTTTTTCCTCATAGACATCAATGGGGCTGCGTTCCGGAACTTTACGCTCCGCTATGGCAGGTGTTAGGCTTTTTTTAGCCAGCTCTCCCCATTAATGTCTATGGGGAAATCGTGCATGAGTACGTCAAAACACAGCTTGTATTTGGGTGAAGCATGGAGCTCAACGCAACCATATCACCCGCACAAGACGTTTTTTTGGAAACCTGTAATAGCAGCGCTATTAAAGGTGAGCGGTGGAAATAACTTGCAAGTTATTAGCGAGCCAGCCATAACGCAAAACTCGTAATCTGGCTGACAGTGTAACTTTGTCTACAAATCCTTAAATGGCCATAAGGGAAATTTATGTTTTGACATCTTAATGACATCTTAGTAACTGCCCGAGGTAAATATACAAATTTTTGTCAAATTAGATTAGAGATATATAAATAGATATACACTTAAAAAACACCAATAGCCTATTAAGTGAATGAGACATTGACACATTCTGTCTAAAGTTTCTATATACGCAGTTATGACATACTGTAAAAAAACAATGAAGCCAATAAGGCCATGTGTTGAAAATTATGATGATGAGGGTACACATTTTTTTAATATATTACTGTTAGAGGTTCAGCATCATAATCATAATCAAAAAATATTTATTATGAATAGTTTTAGTAAGTATAAACTTAGCAAGTATTTATATACTCAAAATGTGTAAAAGTTTCTGTAGTCTATTAATAATTTAGGTCTAGATTACGAGTGGAGTGCAAAATTGCGCTTTTGTAAGCGCGATAATTGCGCTCCAATCAGTAATACGAGAGTACTTAAATGTGCACTGGTATTACAAGTCAGGCGCAATGGAAGCCTCGTTCTCATGTCGTGAGACATGGCAAAGCACCTAGCGCAGCGCAGGGGGTAATTTGTGCAGCGTTGGGCAGCAAATAAAAATAAATAAAAAAAATATATGTATATGAATATATATATATATATATATATATATATATATATACATGTATACATATAGAATTACAGTAAAAACACAGTCACCCATTAACGTCTACGTAAAGGCACTTTTTTATTCTAATACTCCACATATTTAACCATCTAACCCTTTATAACTGCTTTGTGCAGTTAAAAAAAAATACTTATCTTTATTTTTTTATCTTAACTACCGTACACTTTATTTTGGGGGCAATTGGGGTAAAAATTTTTTAAATTAAGCACAAACTAAAACCGCAATATCACTGGAGCATTAACCAGCCACTTGTAATAGCTGGTTATTTAACATGCGCTCGTAAACATTTTAACATGCCCCTTTATGGGCGCATGTTAAAATAGAGCTCCAATTGTAATCTAGCCCTTAAATTAATATCAATGAAAACTTAAAAAGGTTAAACAAACATATGCTGTTATTCTATGAACAAAAATACTTTAAACATCAATAAAATCGATCAAAAGAAAAGTCTGAGGATAATGGTCAAAAACTGACTTTATTCTTGAGTGAAACAATCACTTGTAAAAGATAAAAAAGTATTTCTGCAGTCAAAGTTCTGATATAAGCTCATATCAATAATTCAGTGGTCTGTGATCTTATTCTTTTTTGTTCAGGTAGAATTTTTTTTTTTTTTTTACTGTAGCGTTCGACTCCAAAGCTGTTACAGTGATATGAAGTTATATTGGCCAGACAGACTCAAGTATTCTGTCATTTCTTAGATGCATTCCTAAAATCTTTGTTTCTAGAGAAAAAAAAAATTCTTAGGTTAAATGGATCTTCTTAAAGCATTTGACTATTTGAATCATCAAAACATGAAAGAAAAAGTGATTTATACGACCAATATTTTTTATTTTAAAATCCAGTTTATGTAACGGGCGAAGTTATGACATTGATAGTACATCTCTTAGGAAAGAGAAAGCAGAAAAGGAAAAACTAGAGAGAGGTGGCCCTAGAGTTAAGGGGATAGAAAGGTCTAAATTTAAATGTGCATGGGTGTATTTCAATTTGAAAACAAAATTTATGCTTATCTGATAAATGTATTTATTTCCAGATAGGGAGAGTCCACAACGTCATTAATTACTAGTGGGAATATCACTCCTGGCCAGCAGGAGGAGGCAAAGAGCACCAAAGCAAAGCTGTTAAGTATCAATCCCCAGTCATTCGATCGAAGGGAAATGGAAAAAAGGAAAAACACAAAGGTGTAGAGGTGCCTGAGGTTTAGTAAAAAAAATAACTGTCTTTAAGAAAAGGGTGGGGTCGTGGACTCTCCAAATCCGAAAATAAATAAATTTATCATGTAAGCATAAATTTTGTTTTCTTTCCTAAGATATGGAGAGTCCACAACTTCATCAATTACTAGTGGGAACCAATGCCCATGCTAGAGGACACAGATGACTAGGAAGGGAGAACGAGACAGGCAGACCTATACAGAAGGCACCACCGCTTGAATTTGAATTTAAATTTGGAAAAAATATGCAGAGAGGACCAAGACGCAGCCTTGCAAATCTGTTTCACAGAAGCTTCATTTTTTAAAGCCCTCGTGGAAAGAGCCCTAAGTCCCTCAGGAGGCTGCAGACCAGCAGTCTCAGAAACAAAATGAATTATACTTCTCAACCAGAGAGAAAGAGAAGTAACAGAAGTTGTCTGACCGATGCTTCCCAGAGAAACAAACAAACAGGGCAGTGGACTGGTGAAAATCCTTAGTCACCTGTAGGTAGAAAATTAGAGCACTTACAACATTCAAGTTGTGTAACAAATGTTCTTTATTAGAAGAAGGATTAGGACATAGAAGGAACAATTTTAATATTTTTATCAGAAACCACTTTAGGAAGAAAACCCAACTTAGTACGAAGAACCGCCTTATCAGCATGAAAGATCAGGTAAGGCGAATCACACTGCAAAGCCGAAAGTTCTGAGACTCTCAGAGCAGAAGAGATAACAATAAGAAACAAAACCTTCCAAGATAATAACTTAATATCTATGGAATGCAAAGGCTCAAACAGAACCTGCTGTAAAACTTAAAAACAAGGTTAAAATTCCAAGGAGAAGCAGCAGACTTAAAGGGACACTCAATAAAATTAAACTTTCATAATTCAGATAGAGCAGCAATTTTAAACAACTTTCCAATTTACTTCCATTAACTAAATGTGCACAGTATTTTTATATTAAAAATTTTTGAGTCACCAGCTCCTACTGAGCATGTGCAAGAATAAGTGTGTATGCATTTGTGAATGGCTGATTGCTGTCACATGGTATGTGTATGCATTTGTGATTGGCTGATGGCTGTCACATGGTACAGGGGGAGTGGAAAAATACATAACTTTTAAAATTGTCAGGAAAAAAATCTACTACTCATTTGAAGTTCAGACTAAGTGCTATTGCATTGTCTTGTTATCTTGCATTTGTTCATTATGCAAATCTATTGTGTTGACTGGTCCTTTAAACACAGGCTTGATTCTGACCAGGGCCTGACAAAAAGATGGAACATCTGGCACATCCGCCAGAAGCTTGAAGCAAAATAGATAATGCAGAAATGTGACCCTTCAGAGTACTGACTGACAATCCCTTCTCCATACCTTTCTGGAGAAAAGACAAATCCTAGGAATCCTGACCCTACTACAAGAGAAGTCCATGGATTCACACCACTAAAGTTATCTATGCCATACTTTATGGTAATCTTTCTAGTAACAGGCTTGCAAGCCTGAATCATGGTCTCAATGACCGACTTAGAAAAACAAAGCTTAGACTGAACTAAGTGTTCAATCTCCAAGCAGTCAGCTTGGAGATTTGGATGGAGGAAAGGACCCTGAGTTAGAAGGTCCTTCCTCAGAGGTAACCTCCAAGGTGGAAGAGATGACATCTTCACTAGGTCTCCATACCAGATCCTGCGAGGCCATGCAGGAGCTATTATAATTACTGATGCTCTCTCCTGTTTGATATGAGCAATGACTTGTGGAAGGAGAAGAAACGGAGAAAACAGATATGCCAGACTGAAATTCCTGCGGAACTCTTGACCTTGAACCGTACCTTTGAAGCTTGGCATTCTGCCGAGATGCCATCAGATCCAATAACGGCACCCCCCAATTGAGGGTTAACCTGGAGAACACCTCTGGATGGAGAGCCCACTCCCCGGGATGAAAAGTCTATCTGCTCAGGAAATCCGCTTCCCAGTTGACCACTCCTGGAATATGGATGGCAGATAGACAGCAATTGTGAGCTTCCGCCCACTGAACAATCCGATCCCTGGTGGTTGAAGTAAGTCACCAGACTAAGGATAACTGAGGCAATTGTGCTCAACTCCAAAATGTTTAAGGTGAGAGCAGATCCCTCCCAAGTCCATGGACCCAGTGCCCTTAATGAGTCCCAGACTGCTCCCCAGCCTGGCAGGCTGGCGTCCATGGTCACAATCACCCAGGAAGATCTCTGGAAGCATGTGCCCTGAAACAGAAGCTCCTGAGAAAGCCACCACAAGACAGAGTCTCTTGTCGACTGATCTAGATATATCCACTGAGACAGATCCGCATGGTCCCCATTCAATTGTCTGAGCATTGCATAACTGTAGAGCCCTCAACTGGAATCAAGCAAGGGAATGAAGTCTATGGAAGCGACCATCAGACCAATTACCTCCATACATTTAGCCACTGATACCAGTAGACTGAATTTTCAGACCTCTGTCAGAAATATATTCATAAATAGGGAATCTATTATGGTCCCTGAGAAAACTACCCTTGTAACTGGAAAAGGGAATTCTTTCCAGATTTACTTTTCAACCGTGGGAACGTAGAAAAGACAACAAGATGGCGCCTGAAACAATATGTCATCCAGGTGTCACATTCGATCCGCTCATCGCTGTGTCACTGCGGCTCACGGATCACTTCTGTGTCACGTCACGTTGCCTAGCAACGTGACGCGGTTCTCTGTACCTCCTCCTGACGTCGACGTCTCTCTCTCCCTTCAAAAGACCGGCGGGAGATCTTCTCGGTGCCCGTTTGTCTTCCTGAAATCTGAACTTGTGAGTACTTGGTCATTCTGGCTTCTGATATTTTTACTTTTGCCTGCCTGACATGTTATTACCTATCCCACGAATTGTCTTCTGGATTCATTCACCCTTGTCTTCCTGACTATTCATTTGCTTTATCAAACCTGCTAAAAGGAATATTTCTGTTTGTTTGCTAACCTGCTTAAAGGAACATTTGCTTTATCAAACCTGCTAAAAGGATTACCTCTCTGTTTGTTTGCTAACCTACTTAAAGGGACATTTGCTTTATCAAACCTGCTAAAAGGATTACCTCTCTGTTTGTTTGCTAACCTGCTTAAAGGGACATTTGCTTTATCAAACCTGCTAAAAGGAATATTTCTGTTTGTTTGCTAACCTGCTTAAAGGGGCATTTGCTTTATCAAACCTGCTAAAAGGATTACCTCTCTGTTTGTTTGCTAACCTGCTTAAAGGGACATTTGCTTTATCAAACCTGCTAAAAGGAATACCTCTCTGTTTGTTTGCTAACCTGCTTAAAGGGACATTTGCTTATTCCAAACCTGCTGAAAGGATTACTTCTCTGTTTGTTTGTTAACCTGCTTAAAGGGACATTTGCTTTATCCAATCCTACAAAAAGGAATACCTATCTGTTTGCTTTCTAACCTGCTTAAAGGGACATTTGCTTTTATCTTTCCAGAGTGGGTCACGTCCTGGATATTTCTCAGTGTGCTAGCGTGTGTTTTACTTTTCACGCTAGCAGTTGGGTTCAATCCTGGGCTGACCCTTTACGGCTGATAGTACAAACGGGCAAAAAATGGACCCCACTGAATTATCCATGGCCGTGACCCACCAGGGACAGTTATTGGGATCTCATGCTACCCACTTGCAATCCTTGGACGCAAAGTTGGATCAGATAACTACTTTACTTCAGACTATGGCTGCTCCTATTCCTCCAAATCCTATTCCTTTGGAGCCCTCTCCTCCTACGAATCCTACCAATCAGTCACAAGGTCAACTCAGTCCGAGGATACCCCTTCCGGACAAATATGATGGGAATCCTGAGGATTGTAGAGGTTTTCTGAATCAGTGTCGCCTTCATTTTCGGAATAGTCCTCTTCTCTTTGCAACCCCCTCTTCTAGAATCACTTTCCTTATATCCTTAATGAAAGGTAGAGCCTTAGCCTGGGTATCACCTTTGTTAGAAAAGAATGATCCAATACTCCAGGATGTGGATACATTCCTCTCTGTCTTTTCAAATGTCTTCGATAAACCGGGGAGGTCCGCCGCTGCTAAAGCTTCCCTCCTAGATTTACGACAGGGTGGTCAATCTGTATCTCAATATGCCATTGAATTTTGCACCCTAGCTTCTGAGACTACTTGGAATCAGGGAGCTCTTAGAGCAGCTTTTCGTAAAAGACTCTCTGAACGTCTCAAAGATGAGTTGGTTTATCTTGAACTTCCAGAATCTCTAGAAGCTTTGATAAATCTTTGTATTTGCCTCGATTCCAGATACCGCGAATGCCAACAAGAAAGAGAAAGAAGTCAGAAATCTTCTAATTGACCTGTTCGTCTGTTTCCTCGCCTCTCTAACCCTGTAACTCCCTCTTCTCCACCTTCCGACCAGGCTGAACCAATGGAAATAGGCACCATTAGATTAACCGAAACTGAACGTCTGAGGAGACGCTCTCTTGGACTGTGTTTGTACTGTGGCCTTAAAGGACATTTATTAAAGGATTGTCCTACCAGACCGCTAAAAGCCAGGGCTTAACTTCTGTCCAGGGAGCTGAGTTAAGCCAAATAGGATTTCATTCCCTCAATAATAAACTTTTTGTTCTGGTTTCTCTTCAAATTGGAGAAGACAAGATTCATGCTCAAGCCCTGATTGACTCGGGTGCTGGAGGAGTCTTCATCGATTCCACATTTGTAACTTCTCACTCTATTCCCTTAAGTAGAAAGGAGTATCCTATTCCTGTCTCCACTGTTAGTGGAGATCCTTTGGGTCCCGGACTTATCCAGTTTGCTACTAGACCCATTCTCTTTTCTGTAGGAATTCTTCATTCGGAGACAATATGTTTTGACGTTATCTCGACTCCTCAATTTCCCATAATTTTGGGTCTTCCCTGGCTCCAGTTACATAATCCTGTTTTCTCTTGGACTCAAGGCAAACTCACTTCCTGGGGATCTGCATGTCAAAATAGTTGTCTTCAAATACCCACTAAAGTGCCTCTCACTATTGCTCTCACTACTGACACTTCTGGGTCGTTACCCGCACCTTATCAAGATTTTGTTGATGTTTTTTCCAAGAAAGAAGCAGAACGTCTTCCTCCTTACCGTCCTTTTGATTGTCCCATTGATCTTCTTCCTGGTGCCACCTACCCTCATGGCAAGACGTATCCGCTCTCAAGGCCTGAGAATGAAGCCTTGGAGGAATATATCCAAGATAGTTTGGCTAGAGGTTTTATTCGGCCTTCCTCTTCTCCTCTAGGGGCAGGCTTCATTTTTGTGGGAAAAAAGGATGGAGGTTTGCGACCTTGTATTGATTACCGGGGTTTGAATCAAATCACAGTCAAGAATAGTTACCCCTTACCCCTTATTCCTGAACTGTTCACCTATCTTCAAGGAGCTACAATATTTACCAAACTGGATCTTCGTGGTGCGTACAATCTTATCCGTATGCGCAAGGGTGATGAATGGAAAACAGCCTTTAACACTCGTTTTGGCCATTATGAGTATCTGGTCATGCCTTTTGGGCTATGTAATGCCCCTGCTGTGTTTCAACACTTTGTGAACGAGATCTTTCGTGATTTCTTGAACACTTTTGTCATCATATATCTTGACGATATTCTAATTTTTTCTCAAAATTATCAAGATCATGTGCACCACGTCAGGAAAGTTTTGCAACGGCTAAGAGACAATCATTTGTTTGCCAAATTGGAGAAATGTTCTTTTCATCAAAATCCATACCCTTCTTGGGTTATGTAATATCTGAATCTGGATTTGTAATGGATCCAACTAAACTTTCTTCCATTTTGGATTGGCCTAGACCTGATTCTCTTAAATCTCTACAACGTTTTCTTGGCTTCGCCAGTTATTACAGGAAATGTATCAAAGGATTTGCAACTATTTCTACTCCTCTTACTTCTCTCACTAAAAAGGGGCAAAACTGTAAAGATTGGCCTCCAGAGGCTATTAAGGCTTTTGAGTCTCTCAAAGAAGTCTTTTCTTCTGCGCCCATACTCCGCCACCCAAATCCGGATTTTAAATTCATATTAGAAGTGGATGCTTCTTTTGTGGCTGCTGGGGCTGTTCTCTCTCAACGAATACCGGACACAGGAAAGATTCATCCTGTAGGTTTCTTTTCCAGGAAATTTACCACTTCCGAATTAAACTACGACGTAGGCAATAAAGAGTTACTTGCCATCAAGATGGCTCTGGACGAATGGAGGCATTGGCTGGAGGGTACTACTTTACCATTTTCCATACTCACAGATCATAAAAATCTTCTTTATCTCCAAACTGCCAAACGATTGAATTCCAGGCAGGCTCGTTGGTCTCTATTCTTCTCACGTTTTCATTACAATCTTTCTTATATACCTGGTTCTAAGAATATAAAAGCAGATGCTCTTTCCAGACAATTTCAATCTACCTCTACTCCTGAATCTGGTACCATCCTTCAACCACATAAAGTCATAGCACAGTTTTCAACTTCTTGCTTACTGGATTTACAGACTGCTCAAAAGGACCTTCCTTCGTCCTGCAAACCTCCTGATGGTTTACTGTTTGTCCCAGAAAACCTTCGCTCCAAGATCCTACATTGGGCCCATGATAGTCCTCTCTCCGGACATCCTGGCATCAGTAACACTGCTCGGAATCTCAAACAGTATGTCTGGTGGCCTACTCTCACTCAAGATGTTAAAGACTATGTATCTGCACACAATGTGCTATCAATAAGTCTCCTCGTCAACTCCCTTCTGGTTTGCTTCAGCCTTTGCCCATTCCTCACCAACCTTGGACCCATTTATCTATGGACTTTATTACTGAAAGACGGAAGAAAGCTCCCAAATATCGTCCTGGGGACAAGGTTTGGATTTCTACGCGTTATCTTCATCTCAAACAACCTTCTACTAAATTGGGTCCACGATATGTGGGTCCTTTCCGAATACTGGGTCAAGTTTGTTCTACTGCATACCGAGTTGCTTTTCCCAAAACTCTCAAGGCTCACCCTGTCTTCCATGTCTCTCTTCTGAAACCTGTGTTATCTAATAGATATTCTAAGTCTCTGCCCAAGCCTCAACCTCTCTTGGTACAGGGACAACCTGAGTTTGAGGTTGATCACATTAAGGATTCCAAGCTTCGTGGCAAGAAATTATACTATCTCATCCATTGGAAGGGCTATCCAGTCACGGAGCGGACTTGGGAACCAGCCCAACAGGTACACGCCCCTGCTTTGATTAAGGCTTTCCACAAGATTTATCCTGCTAGGCCTGGTCCTGTCCCCCCGGAGGGGTCCTTGAGGGGGGGGGTGCTGTCACATTCGATCCGCTCATCGCCGTGTCACCGCGGCTCACGGATCACTTCTGTGTCACGTCACGTTGCCTAGCAACGTGACGCGGTTCTCTGTACCACCTCCTGATGTCGACGTCTCTCTCTCCCTTCAAAAGACCGGCGGGAGATCTTCTCGGTGCCCGTTTGTCTTCCTGAAATCTGAACTTGTGAGTACTTGGTCATTCTGGCTTCTGATATTTTTACTTTTGCCTGCCTGACATGTTATTACCTATCCAACGAATTGTCTTCTGGATTCATTCACCCTTGTCTTCCTGAATCCTGACTATTCATTTGCTTTATCAAACCTGCTAAAAGGAATATTTCTGTTTGTTTGCTAACCTGCTTAAAGGAACATTTGCTTTATCAAACCTGCTAAAAGGATTACCTCTCTGTTTGTTTGCTAACCTGCTTAAAGGGACATTTGCTTTATCAAACCTGCTAAAAGGATTACCTCTCTGTTTGTTTGCTAACCTGCTTAAAGGGACATTTGCTTTATCAAACCTGCTAAATGGATTACCTCTCTGTTTGTTTGCTAACCTGATTAAAGGGATTTTTGCTTTATCAAACCTGCTAAAAGGAATATTTCTGTTTGTTTGCTAACCTGCTTAAAGGGACATTTGCTTTATCAAACCTGCTAAAAGGATTACCTCTCTGTTTGTTTGCTAAGCTGCTTAAAGGGACATTTGCTTTATCAAACCTGCTAAAAGGAATACCTCTCTGTTTGTTTGCTAACCTGCTTAAAGGGACATTTGCTTATTCCAAACCTGCTGAAAGGATTACTTCTCTGTTTGTTTGTTAACCTGCTTAAAGGGACATTTGCTTTAACCAATCCTACAAAAAAGATATACCTATCTGTTTGCTTTCTAACCTGCTTAAAGGGACATTTGCTTTTATCTTTCCTGAGTGGGTCACGTCCTGGATATTTCTCAGTGTGCTAGTGTGTGTTTTACTTTTCACACTAGCAGTTGGGTTGAATCCTGGGCTGACCCTTTACGGCTGATACCAGGTAGGGCACTGGAATTCCCCGAGACCTGATCACTGCCAAGAGAGCCCCAGAACCTTTGATGAAAATGCTGGGAGCTGGGCAAGGCCAAACGGAAGAGCCACAAACTTAAAATGTTTGTCTAGAAAGGTGCATGTCATGAACTTGATGATCCCTGTGGATGGGAACATTGTTGAGACACTTGAGGCCTAGAATAGGACAAAAAATTCCCTCTTTTTTGGAAACCACGAACAGATTAGAATAGAATCCTAGACCCTGTTCCCTACCTGAACTTGAACTATCACTCCCAGGGAGGAAAGATCTTGAACACATTACAAGAATGCCTAGATTTGGAGTTTTGCGGTAGCCGTGAAAACCAGCGTTAGAGGCTACTAACGCTGGTTTTTACCGCCCTCAGGTATTTGGAGTCAGTCATTAAAGGGTCTAACGCTCACTTTCCAGCCGCGACTTTTCCATACCGCAGATCCCCTTACGCCAATTGCGTATCCTATCTTTTCAATGGGATCTTTCTAACGCCGGTATTTAGAGTCGTGTCTGGAGTGAGCGTTAGAAATCTAACGACCAAACTCCAGCCGCAGAAAAAAGTCAGTAGTTAAGAGCTTTCTGGGCTAATGCCGGTTTATAAAGCTCTTAACTACTGTGGTCTAAAGTACACTAACACCCATAAACTACCTATGTACCCCTAAACCGAGGTCCCCCCACATCGCCGCCACTCTATTAAAATTTTTTAACCCCTAATCTGCCGACCGCCACCTACGTTATCCTATGTACCCCTAATCTGCTGCCCCTAACACAGCCGACCCCTATATTATATTTATTAACCCCTAATCTGCCCCCCACAACGTCGCCGCCTCCTACCTACACTTATTAGCCCCTAATCCACTGAGCGGACCGCACCGCTACTATAATAAAGTTATTAACCCCTAATCCGCCTCACTCCCGCCTCAATAACCCTATAATAAATAGTATTAACCCCTAATCTGTCCTCCCTAACATCGCCGACACCTAACTTCAAACATTAACCCCTAATCTGCCGACCGGAGCTCACCGCTATTCTAATAAATTTTTTAACCCCTAAAGCTAATTCTAACCCTAACCCTAACACCCCCCTAAGTTAAATATAATTTTATTCTAACTAAATAAATTAACTCTTATTAAATAACTTATTCCTATTTAAAGCTAAATACTTACCTGTAAAATAAACCCTAATATAGCTACAATATAACGAATAATTATATTGTAGCTATTTTAGGATTTATATTTATTGTACAGGCAACTTTGTAATTATTTTAACCAGGTACAATAGCTATTAAATAGTTAATAACTATTTAATAGTTACCTAGTTAAAATAATAACAAAATTACCTGTAAAATAAATCCTAACCTAAGTTACAATTAAACCTAACACTACACTATCAATAAATTAATTAAATAAAATACCTACAATTACCTACAATTAAACCTAACACTACACTATCAATAAATTAATTAAATACAATTCCTACAAATAAAAACATTTAAATAAACTAACTAAAGTACAAAAAATAAAAAAGAACTAAGTTACAAAAAATAAAAAAAATATTTACAAACATCAGAAAAATATTACAACAATTTTAAACTAATTACACCTACTCTAAGCCCCCTAATAAAATAACAAAGCCCCCCAAAATAAAAAAATGCCCTACCCTATTCTAAATTACAAAAGTTCAAAGCTCTTTTACCTTACCAGCCCTGAACAGGGCCCTTTGCGGGGCATGCCCCAAGAAATTCAGCTCTTTTGCCTGTAAAAAAACACATACAATACCCCCCCAACATTACAACCCACCACCCACATACCCCTAATCTAACCCAAACCCCCCTTAAATAAACCTAACACTAAGCCCCTGAAGATCTTCCTACCTTATCTTCACCTCACCGGGTATCACCGATCGGTCCTGGCTCCAAAATCTTCATACAACCCAAGCGGGGGCTGGCGATCCATAATAATCCTGCGGCTGAAGAGGTCCAGAAGAGGCTCCAAAGTCTTCATCCTATCCGGGAAGAAGAGGCGATCCAGACCGACATCTTCTATCTTCATCCGATGAGGAACGGCTCCATCGTGAAGACCTCCAGCACGGATCAATCTTCTTCCGACGACGTCCAACTGAAGAACAGCCAATAGAATGTGAGCTCAATCTGATTGGCTGATCGGATCAGCCAATCGGATTGAACTTGATTCTGATTGGCTGATTCCATCAGCCAATCAGAATTTTCCTACCTTAATTCCGATTGGCTGATAGAATCCTATCAGCCAATCGGAATTCGAGGGACGCCATCTTGGATGACGTCCCTTAAAGGAACCGTCATTCTTCAGTTGGACGTCGTCGGAAGAAGATTGATCTGCGCTGGAAGTCTTCACGATGGAGCCGTTCCTCATCGGATGAAGATAGAAGATGCCGCTTGGATCAAGATGGTTGCCGGTCTGGATCGCCTCTTCTTCCCGGATAGGATGAAGACTTTGGAGCCTCTTCTGGACCTCTTCAGCTGCAGGATTATGGATCGCCAGCCCCCGCTTGGGTTGGATGAAGATGTTGGAGCCAGGACCGATCGGTGATACCCGGTGAGGTGAAGATAAGGTAGGAAGATCTTTAGGGGCTTAGTGTTAGGTTTATTTAAGGGGGGTTTGGGTTAGATTAGGGGTATGTGGGTGGTGGGTTGTAATGTTGGGGGGGGGTATTGTGTGTGTTTTTTTACAGGCAAAAGAGCTGAATTTCTTGGGGCATGCCCCGCAAAGGGCCCTGTTCAGGGCTGGTAAGGTAAAAGAGCTTTGAACTTTTGTAATTTAGAATAGGGTAGGGCATTTTTTTATTTTGGGGGGCTTTGTTATTTTATTAGGGGGCTTAGAGTAGGTGTAATTAGTTTAAAATTGTTGTAATATTTTTCTTATGTTTGTAAATATTTTTTTATTTTTTGTAACTTAGTTCTTTTTTATTTTTTGTACTTTAGTTAGTTTACTTAAATGTATTTATTTGTAGGAATTGTATTTAATTAATTTATTGATAGTGTAGTGTTAGGTTTAATTGTAGGTATTTTATTTAATTAATTTATTGATAGTGTAGTGTTAGGTTTAATTGTAACTTAGGTTAGGATTTATTTTACAGGTAATTTTGTTATTATTTTAACTAGGTAACTATTAAATAGTTATTAACTATTTAATAGCTATTGTACCTGGTTAAAATAATTACAAAGTTGCCTGTAAAATAAATATAAATCCTAAAATAGCTACAATGTAATTATAATTTATATTGTAGCTATATTAGGGTTTATTTTACAGGTAAGTATTTAGCTTTAAATAGGAATAAGTTATTTAATAAGAGTTAATTTATTTCGTTAGAATAAAATTATATTTAACTTAGGGGGGTGTTAGGGTTAGACTTAGCTTTAGGGGTTAATAAATTTAATAGAGTAGCGGTGAGCTCCGATCGGCAGATTAGGGGTTAATACTTGAAGTTAGGTGTCGGCAATGTTAGGGAGGGCAGATTAGGGGTTAATACTATTTATTATAGGGTTATTGAGGCGGGAGTGAGGCGGATTAGGGTTTAATACATTTATTATAGTAGCGCTCAGGTCCGGTCAGCAGATTAGGGGTTAATAAGTGTAGTTAGGTGGAGGCGACGTTGGGGGCGGCAGATTAGGGGTTAATAAATATAATATGGGGTCGGCGGTATTAGGGGCAGCAGATTAGGGGTACATAGGGATAATGTAAGTAGCGGCGGTTTACGGAGCGGCAGATTAGGGGTTAAAAAAATATGCAGGTGTCAGAGATAGCGGGGGCGGCAGAATAGGGGTTAATAAGTGTAAGGTTAGGGGTGTTTAGACTCGGGGTACATGTTAGAGTGTTAGGTGCAGACGTAGGAAGTGTTTCCCCATAGGAAACAATGGGGCTGCGTTAGGAGCTGAACGCGGCTTTTTTGCAGGTGTTAGGTTTTTTTTCAGCTCAAACAGCCCCATTGTTTCCTATGGGGGAATCGTGCACGAGCACGTTTTTGAGGCTGGCCGTGTCCGTAAGCACCGCTGGTATCGAGAGTTGTAGTGGCGGTAAATTATGCTCTACGCTCCCTTTTTGGAGCCTAACGCACTGAAAACCCTGCCATTCTGTTAACTCTAAATACCAGCGGTATTTAAAAGGTGCAGCCAGAAAAAAGCACGCCTAGCTAACACACCCCCTTGGCCGCAAAACTCCAAATCTAGGCGTAGATCTGGTCTTCAGATAATATTGAGAGGTGGAACCTGTCCCTGGGAGGATAAGTTATGAATTCTATTTGTAACCCTGAGAAACTATGTCCACAGCCCAGAGGATCTGGGACATCTCGTATCCAAGCTTGATAAAACAGATAATGTCTGCCCCCCCCACTTGATCTGATCCCGGATCGGGGTCAAACCCTTCATGCTGATTTAGACTCAGCTGCAGGTTTCTTTGATTGCTACCCCTTGTTCCAAAACTGCTTGGGTCTTTAAGAAGACTTGGACTGTTCCTGCTTGGAAGAGGAAGAGGAAGACTTTCCTTTGAAGCTACAAAAGGAACAAAAAATACTCTGACATCCTTTAGGTCTGTCTAAAAATATCAGAAATTATTTCTGCCAGACCAGGTCCAAACAAGGTCTTACCCTTGTAGGGAAGCGCCAGAAGCTTGGACTTAAAGGAAACATCCACTGACCAAGATTTTAGCCACAATGCCCTGCGGGCTAGCACAGCAAAACCAGCATGGTAGCAACAGAAAAAAATGAATTGGCTAGCATGAGAGCCTTAATTCTGTCTTGAATCAGACAAGGCATCACACCAATAAGATGCCGCACTTGACACAGGGGCAATACAAACTGCAGGTTTCCATTGATCTTCAAATAAGCCTCCAGCTTTTGTCCTTAAAAGAGCAGCTATCCTTATAGGGATAGTAGTTCTCTTAGCCAGCATAGAAAAGACCCCTTCTACTTTAGGCACTGTGCACCTGAATCTTTAATGGAGTCAGCGTCATGAAACATCTTTTTAAAGACAGGAAACGGGGAAAAAAGGATTCCCTGGCTTCTCCCATTCCTGTAAAATAAACTCTGTTGCACGGCCTGGAACAGGAAACACTTCCACAGTGGAAGGAACACTAAAGAATTGAAGCAGAGAGGCGGGTCACATGACGCGTCAACAAGAAAATGAGTTTAGAAAGAAAGCGCGCGCTTCTCATCACTTCCCCACCATGAAACTGTAATGGCATAACATAACATGTCCTCAGAAGACATGACTGCTAGAGAAAAGCGCAATTGACAAGGTGCTTAAATACATATCACACTGAATAAGCACTCACGGTCTTATTGTGTTTAAAACATTATTAGACACTGTCACATTCACCATTTACAGAACAAACTGCTCTAACTTAATCTGAGAGCGACAGTCCACTGTCAGGACCCGCACCTCAGCAGAGCAGCTAGCGTATCTTACATTGAATCTCATTGAAAAACACAAGGACCATGACAAGCTTAGCTAAAACAACAGCCCACCGTAAAATAAAAGGGAAAGTACTTTTAAAGCCCAGTAAAAAGTAATAATCCCTGTCTCTTAATCACAGTATCAGTGCCTTCTCCCTGCCTTAAATATCCTGCATAAAGTATATACATATCCCTTAAACATTGCATCTTAAACTTCTTAAGTGCCCATCTCCATACCTAGAAGACAAAAAGGCACTTACCTGCAATCTAGCTGTCAGGCAGGATGACAGTTTACACAGTGTGAGAGGATACATACTCCTCAGAGAGACCTGTAGAAAAACGAAACAGAGTAAACCTACTCTGGCTTTCTGTACTAGGGCAGCATCAAATTGGAAAATTCAGGTGGCGCTTAAAAAAGCAGTGGGTTCAATACTAATACAAACTCTTAAAAATTCCCTCTTTGAAAAAAATTCTTACTAGATGCAGTCAGCTCTTCAAAACACTTAATTTACTAAACACAGTATGAAGACAATTCAAATGTCATTAAAAAATTGTTCAAATATCATCACAAATTCAATCATACGTTTTGGCCCAAAACAGTTGTTTTTGAAAACAGAATGTTTTTGAAAAGATTCAGTATGAAGGCACTAGGTTTTTTATTTTTCTATTTATCTATGTATTTTTAAGAATTTATTGTTTTTTAAGCATTTTTGTCATACAAAGGAAGCTCCTGCAACTACACACAGAGCAATTGAGAAGAGTAGTGTAAACTAACAAAAAAATCTACCACTCACCTGCATTGACAGGAACATGTGGATCCCACCTGAAGAAGTACTTCCAGGATGAAATAGGAAATACAATTAAGTACAACGAATCACAGGTAACCTTAGGGGATTTAAGAAGTATCTCACATAGTATGCAGTATCTTGAGAAAGCCCCACACCTTAGGGGTGAAATGTTGAAGGTGATAAGCATACTCTCTGTGGAACTTAAGAATTTGGAGTTTATTCTAAACGCAAGGACTCTGCGTACTTAGTACCTATGTATAGAGACCTAAGGCTTTCCTGACGGCTGGGAGGTAAATAGTAACCATACCAAGACTTGCGCAAGTGAAGATCGTTACTAAAGAAACCCGGTATCCTGAGATGCACCAAACACGGCGTACCTGCCGGTGGGGAACAGCCGGACAAGACATCGATAAGGAGCAGGTGAGAACGTGTGTGATTAAGAGCACAGGGTTCCCTGCACTGATAATGTCAGATATAATTAGAGGAGACTAACACGCTTAATTAATCCTGTGATAAAAAAAAAGCGATACTATTGGAAAGAGACTGTATTAGCACACCCAGCACCAAGAGTGTTTGTAATTTGGAAGCGCATTTGGAAAGAGGTGGTGATTGGATAACCAAGTTGTTTAAGAACATTGCACATTATTTACAATTGGAGACAGCTGATACTGTTTGAACTGACTAACAGCAAGTTAACACTACGATTCTCTTATATCAAACATTGCACTGGTGGTTATATGTTGCATAGTGTTTACATAGGATACGATCAGTAAGGAAATTCATAGAAGCTCAGTATACCTAAAAAAGTTGAAGGAGCATTTTATGGTTGAACTATTTTATTGTTGATTAAGCACTGATATTGACCTGTTATTTTATCAATTTTTATATAGTATAGTTAAATTTATCAGTGAATAGAAATTGTAGGCTGTATGAATGGTGATTGTAACTGTTTTGGGCCAAAACGTATGATTGAATTTGTGATGATATTTGAACAATTTTTTAATGACATTTGAATTGTCTTCATACTATGTTTAATAAATTAAGTGTTTTGAAGAGCTGACTGCATCTAGTAAGAATTTTTTTCAAAGAGGGAATTTTTAAGAGTTTGTATTAGTATTGAACCCACAGCTTTTTTAAGCGCCACCTGAATTTTCCAATTTGATACTCCCTAGTTATATAGCTACCTAGGAAGAAGGTAGCTTCTATTAGGTTGGCCAGTTGGGGAACCCAGCGCATCACTTCACACTAATTTTATTAAAATTTTGTACTAGGGCAGCAAAATGTTAGGAAAATGCAGCAAGGCCCACCTCACAAGTTCCTTACTGCTTTAAAGCCACCACTACCCTACTGAAGGGATTAACGTGGACTACGGCTAGACCCAAAATCTTGCTTGTAGCAAAGGAATCCAATTTTCTTCAGACACCAAAACTTCACCTCCTCCATTGACAAAGGCAAAGAGAATTACTGGGGATTGTGGGAAGGGGAGTGATACTTAACAGCCTCCTCCTGCTGGCCAGGAGTGATATTCCCACTAGTAATTGATGATGTTGTGGACTCTCCATATCTTCTATAGAAATAGAAGCATTTTATATAATTCCAATAGCAAAAATGATTCTAATTAAAGTGTTAGAGTTTTTTCCCCTGCTTTGTTTGCCATGTGCTGCTGGCAGCCATTTTACTCATCTCTCTTGCTGACTCTTGTGCATAGTGTGTGATGCTGCTCATTTCCTGCATGCCCTTTTATGGCCAGACTGGTGAACATCATCCATGTGAGACAGATTGCAGTCTCAGAATTGTGATGTCATCACTTATTATTTAAAGGGCCTATGTTCAGTATGCTTTGCCCTTGCGTTGTCTCAGACCTGTTTGTGAGAGTTCCTGTGTATTACCTGGCTGTCTGATGTCCCTCCTGGTTCCTGATCCCTGGCTTGTTCCTGACTCTGCTGTTCTCCTTGTTCCTGATTCCAGCTCGTCTGACTACTCGCTTTGGCTCCTGACTCGGCTCGTCTGATTATCAGCTCTGGTTTTGACTCCTGGCTTGTTATTTGACTTGTGGTCTATTTTTATTATTTTTTGCTATTAATAAAGGTGTGATTATTTTTGCACTTCTCATCTCAGTCTGATTCCTGGCATCCTGACATTACGCAAGGGCCATGAATCCTGATGGTGCTAATAATCCACCTTTTCCTACCATCCTTTCCAGGATGGATTAACAGGATCACTGCTTTGATCAATTTGCACTAGCCCTGCAAACCCTGCTGACTCGCACTGCACATTTGTACCAAAGTGTTCCGCAAGTTATGGCTACTCCTGTTTCCGCTGCTGCACCTAGTCCTACCAGGAGCATGTCCGGTTCTGCACCTCTATCTCAGCGATATGGAGGTGATCCTATTCAGTGCAGAGGGTTTTTGAACCAGGTGGGCATTTACTTTGAGATGTTACCTCAGGTATTTCCCTCTGACAGAGCTAAGGTGGGATTTCTCATCTCGTTACTCTCTGACACAGCTCTTGCCTTGGCTAATCCCTTGTGGGAGACTAATAAAACTGTGATTTCTAATTACCCTGAATTTGTGGCCTCCTTTTGAAGGGTATTTGATGTTCCGGCTCACTCTTCCCCTGCTGCTAAATGACTCATGTCCATTCAGCAAGTTACGAGATCTATTGCTCAGAATGCCATTGAGTTCTGTACGCTTGCCACAGAGGTAGGTTGGAACAATGAAGCTCTTGTTGCCGCCTTCTTTCATGGGCTCTCTGATGTGATTAAAGACGAAGTTGCTGCCAGAGATTTACCAAAGGATCTCGAGGCTTTGGTGTCTTTTTTGATCCTAATTGACATCAGACTCAGAGAGAGGCCCTCTTTCAAGGAGCTCTTGCAGAAGCCTCCTGTTCCGTTGTCTCCTACGTGTTCATTCCCACCCATGCCTCCCTCTCCTCCCATGCCTCCTGGACCTGAGTCACCAGGTACTGCTGAGCCGATGCAGTTGGGATTCACGCTTCTCTCCACGGCGGAGAGGGCCTTTAGGAGGAGGGAGGGGCTCTGCCTCTATTGTGGGTTACAGGGCCTTGTCCTACACGGCCGGAAAAATGCTCACACCTAAGGTCCTGTCGGGGGCAGACCTTGGGTGGTTTATCCTCGTCCCCGGAACCACTAAAGGAGAAACCTTTGGTCACGGTTCTTCTTTTCTGGGTGGACTCCTCCTTAGTCACCCAGGCTCTTGTTGACTCTGGTGCTACGGGCTATTTCATTGTCAGTGCTTTTGCATCAAAGCACTCCATTCCTGTTTTGCCTCGGTCCGTTCTGCTTGCTATTGAGGCCATTGATGGCAGGCCCCTTCAGCCCGCACTCGTTACTCCTGAGACCGCTCCGTTATCCATGGCTGTTGGGGCTCTCCATTTTGAAACCCTCCAGTTCCAGGTGATAAATTCTCTGCATTTTCCAGTTGTTCTGGGTTATCCCTGGCTCCAAAAGCACAATCCCAGTCTGTACTGGTGCAGGTCCGAAATTTTGCTGTGGTCTCCGCAAATGTATTTCCACTTGTCTTCGGAAACCAGTTAAAGTCTTGTGCACTTCTTCGGTATCTCAATTGCCAGAGGAGTACCAAGAGTTCCTAGACGTTTTTGACAAGGTGCGTGCTGGTACGTTGCCTCCTCACCGGTCTTACGATTGTGCCATAGACCTGCAACCCAGAGCCATTCCTCATCGGGGCCAGGTGTACCCTCTGTCTGTTGCAGAGAATTGTGCTATGGAGGAGTATGTTGCCGATGCTCTGTCGCAGGGGATAATCCGCAAATCCTGCTCTCCTGCAGGGGCTGGCTTCATCTTTGTAAAGAAAAAGGGTGGCGAGTTAAGACCATGCATCGATCATAGGGGTCTTAATCGTCTTACCATTAAGAATGCTTACCCTATTCCACTCATTACGGAACTCTTTGACTGCCTAAAGGGAGCTACAGTCTTTTCTAAACTTGATTTCAGAGGAGCGTACAATCCCGTTAGGATCAAGGAGGGCCACAAATGGAAAACAGCATTTAACACCAGGAGCGGACATTATGAGTATCTTGTAATGCCCTGTGCCCTTTGTAATGTTCCTGCTGTTTTCCAGGAATTTATTAATGATGTCCTACGAGTGTGTTGCAACAGTGTGTTGTGGTGTATTTAGACAACATCCTCATACACTCATGCATGCTTGAGGCTCATCGTTCTGATGTTCCACGGGTTCTTCAGAGACTACGTGAGAACGGCCTGTTTTGTAAACTCGAGAAATATGAGTTCCATCAAACTCAAGTAACCTTCCTAGGTTATGTTATCTCCATTGCAGGGTTCTCCATGGATCTTGACAAGTTGTCTACAGTTCTGTAGTGGCCTCGCCCAGTTGGTCTTCGGTCTATTCAACATTTTTTGGGGTCTGCCAATTACTATAGGAAGTTTATTAAAAACTTTTCTTTCTTGGTCAAACCTATCACAGACATGACTCATGAGAATGATCCACTCCATTGGTCACCTACTGCCATTAAGGCCTTTGATAGTCTTAAGACTGCTTTTGCTGCCGCTCCAGTTCTGGCTCATTCTATCCCTGCCCTGCCTTTCATTCTTGAGGTCAATGCATCTAAGACTGGAGTAGGTGCCCTCTTGTCTCAACGTCCTACGCCTGACAGTTCCTTGCATCCGTGCGGTTTCTTCTCTAAGAAATTGTCTCCAGCAGAGTGCAATTAGGAAATTGGCGACAGAGAATTACTGGCCATAATTTTGGCACTCAACGAATGGAGGCATCTTCTCAAGGGTACTAGCGTACCAGTGCTCATTCTTACTGACCACAAGAATGTAACTTATCTATCTGAAGCAAAACGTTTGTTGCCCCGACAGGCCAGATGGGTGCTATTTTAGTCTCGGTGTGGTCTCCTACCTGCCTGGTAGTAAGAATGTTAGGTCTGATGCCCTCTCTCGACAATTTTCGCCTCTGTCCAAGGAGGAGTCTGTACCTACTCCAGTTATACCTCCTGACCATATTTTAGCTACCATACGTACTAATTTGACTTCTCCCTTGGGGAAGGAGATCATGTCTGCACAAACCAATGCACCTCCTGAGAAACTTAGTGGTAAGTGTTTTGTTCCTGAGAATCTTCAAAATAAACTTTTGCAAACTTACTACTATCCTAAAGCCGCAGGTCACCCAGGCAAGAACCAAATTATTTGGTCTGTCACTCGACAATTCAGGTGGCCAGGTCTTTGTTCTGATGTTGCTTCGTATGTTGCCTCCTGCTCAGTTTGTGCACAGAATAAGACTCCTCAACATCTTCCTGTGGGTCTTCTTCAAACTATTGCTAATGGTGAGCGTCCTTGGACACATCTTTCCATGGACTTCATTGTCGAGCTCCCTGTTTCCAATGGCAATACAGTTATCCTTATGGTGGTTGACCGTTTTTCTAAAATGTCACATTGCATTCCCTTGAAGAAGCTGACTACCGCTCAGGAGCTTGCTTCAATTTTTGCCCGGGAAGTCTTCCGTTTACATGGGTTACCCAAGGAGATAGTGTCGGACCGGGGTAGCCAGTGTGTCTCCAGATTTTGGCGTTCCTTTTTTGCTCAAATGGGGATCCAGCTTTAGTTCTCCTCGGCATATCACCCTCAATCCAATGGGGCTGCGGAACGGTCTAATCAAGCTCTGGAACAGTTCCTCTGTTGCTATGTCTCAGATCACTACAATAATTGGTCTGAACTGTTACCTTGTGCAGAGTTTCCTCATAATAGTGCTATTAATGCTTCCTCCAAGTTATCCCCGTTCATGGCGAATTATGGGTTTCAACCATCCTTGTTGCCCGATTCATTCATGTCTCAGGGTATTCCGGCTTTGGAGGAGCATCTCCAGAAACTCTGTTCTACGTGGGCGCAGATCCAGGATTGCCTTCATCGTTCTATGCAGCGCGAAAAGTTCCAGGCTGATCGTAGGCATCTGCCCGCGCCTTCCTACCAGGTTGGTGACAGAGTTTGGCTGTCCTTCCGCAACTTGAACCTTCGTGTGCCTTCCAATAAACTGGCTCCCCGTTATGTTGGTCCTTTTTGAATACTCCGACGGGTCAATCCTGTGGCCTACTCTCTTGACCTTCCTCCCGCAATGCGCATCTCCAATATTTTTCACGTCTCCCCCTTGAAACCATTGGTTTGTAATCGGTTTACCACTGTGTTGCCTCATCCCCGTCCTATCTTTGTTGACAACCATGAAGAATATGAAGTCAGCAGCATTATTGACTCTCCAGGGGCCGTGTACAGTATTTGGTTCACTGGAGGGGTTACAGTCCGGAGGAGCATTCATGAGTGTGTGATGCTGCTCATTTCATTCATGCCCTTTTATGGCCAGACTGGTGTACATCATCCATGTGAGACAAGTTGCAGTCTCAGAATTGTGATGTCATCACTTATTATTTAAAGGGCCTTTGTTCAGTATGCTTTGCCCTTGCATTGTCTCAGACCTGTTTGTGAGAGTTCCTGTGTATTACCTGGCTGTCTGACGTCCCTTCTGGTTCCTGATCCCTGGCTTGTTTGTGACTCTGCTGTTCTCCTTGTTCCTGATTCCGGCTCGTCTGACTACTCGCTTTGGCTCCTGACTCGGCTCGTCTGACTACCAGCTCTGGTTTTGACTCCTGGCTTGTTATTTGACTTGTGGTCTTTTTAATTATTTTTTGCTATTAATAAAGGTGTCATTATTTTTGCACTTCTCGTCTCAGTCTGATTCCTGGCATCCTGACAAAAAGTAATTACTGTTTTTTTTTAGGCATACGCACATATCCTGTGAGGGCCCGTGCACCATTATTGAAACACTATACTTGCTCAGCGAGATGGTGGTGGTGTGTATTGCTTCTGAAGATGTCATTTGTGTCATACAAGATGCTGCTGACCCTCTGAGAAGGTGTAGGGTCTTAAGGGCTAAAACCCCTAGATTGTGTTCCCTGGAAATTATAACAGAAAACCTTAACCCTCCCCCCCCAATAGCTCCCCCCCTTAATAACCAGACAGACACAGAGCAGGGGAAAAGACTAACATGGTCGTGTTTATTAATCACATATATAAATATATATATAACTTGATGACTTACACAAAGTCATTTTCCAGGAGGTGGCAGCTAAATGAGTACCTGAGAACTCCATACTGACAAGAGGTCGGGGCCCCAAGGTATGTCCTGTTGGCTCTCAGTGAGGAGCCAACCTGCAAGACCTATAGGCACCCTAGGGGCCTTCAGGCTAGTAGTCCGCAGGGAGGATCATGACCTAGGGATATTGCCCCTCACATTAGCTCAGCTATAAGCCCTATATGGAACCTGAACTCAGAAATTGCCTTAGAAGATACCGGCAACCCTAAGAAGCCATAAAGTTTCTAGCCGCCGCTGACATCATCTGAAATGCAAAAGACAATAAAAACACTGGGAGAGGAAAATCTTTGACAGCCAGCAGAGGAAGAAGAGGCCTGGAAAATGGCTGCCTGCCCTTAAATACTGTGAGTAAAACCTCCCACTCAAATGCAGCATTCATTGTAACATAAACACACAGAAAACTTTCCCTAGAATACCTGCAGGGGTCAGGCCCTTAATTATGTTCTGCACTGACAAGCAGAATTACATTGCCAGAATACTGGTGCACAGGGCCTCACAGGATATGTGCATATGCTGCTGAAAAACAGTAATTATTTTTACTAGAAGCATTTTTGTTAATGGAAGTATATTGCAAAAATGCTTCTATTTCAAATTGAAATGCACCTATGCACATTTCATTTTTGACCTTTCTATCCTTTTAATAAGCCCTTAGGCAGGCCAAAATTTATACAGGGCCCTTCATGAAGCACAAAACTTAATCTAATAAATTGATTTGAATGAATATCCTATTTTAAGGCAAACATTGGCAAATCCCAGGAGCCTAGGAATTGCTGTTCCTAGTTCTGGCTTATAACATTTTGAATTATTCTACACATTTATATACAATAACAGTTGTTTAGCTGCTTACATTTATGGCCTTTGAATATGAAATTAAGTTCTTAACCACAGATTTAAGAAGAAATGAATGTTACTACAGTGTGCTGTATAAATAAGCGGCGAGATTACGAGTCTTGCGTTAGCCTTAAAAAGCAGCATTGAGAGGTCCCAACGCTGCTTTTTTCCTAATACTGGTATTATGAGTCTTGCAGGTACAGGTGTACTGCTCACTTTTTTGGCCAGACTCGAAAATACCGCAAATCCACTTACGTCAATTGCGTATCCTCTTTTTTCAATGGGATTTGCCTAACGCTGGTATTACGAGTCTCCAAAAAAGTGAGCGGTACAGCCTCTCCTGTCAAGACTGATACCGCATTTAAAAGTCAGTAGTTAAGAGTTTTATGGGCTAACGCTGTAGTATAAAACTCTTAACTAAACTGCTAAAAAGTACACTAACACCCATAAACTACCTATTAACTCCTAAACCGAGGCCCCCCCCCACATCGCAAACACTAAATAAATTTTTTTAACCCCTAATCTGCCGAACCGGACATCGCCGCCACTATAATAAATTAATTTCCTAAACTAACTACAATTAAATGCAATTAAATACAATTACGGAAAAAACCCCCACTGAATTGCAGAAAATAATAAATTAATTACAAGTTTTTTAAACTAATTACACCTAATCTAATCCCACCAATAAAATAAAAAAGCCCCCCAAAATAATAAAAAGCCCTACCCTATACTAAATTACAAATAGCCCTTAAAAAGGCCTTTTGCGGGGCATTGCCCCAAAGTAATCAGCTCTTTTACCTGAAAAAAAGTACAATACCCCCCCCAACATTAAAACCCACCACCCACACACCCAACCCTACTCTAAAATCCACCTAATACCCCCTTAATAAAACCTAACACTAACCCCTTGAAGATCACCCTAACTTGAGATGTCTTCACCCAGCCGGGCCGAAGTCCTCAACGAAGCCGGGTGAAGTGGTCCTCCAGACGGGCAGAAGACTTCATCCAAGCCAGCCAGAAGAGGTCCTCCAGATGGGCAGAAGTCTTCATCCAGGCGGCATCTTCTATCTTCATCCATCCGGCATGGAACAGCTCCATCTTCAAGACATCCAATGCAGAGCATCCTCTTCCATTGACGTCCAAATGAAGAATGAAGGTTCCTTTAAATGACGTCAGCTATCAGCCAATCAGAATTAAGGTAGAAAAAATCCTATTGGCTGATGCAATCAGCCAATAGGATTGAGCTAGCTTTCTTTTGGCTGATCCAATCCGCCAATAGAATGCCAGCTCAATACTATTGGCTGATTGCATCAGCCAATAGTATTTTTTCTACCTTAATTCCGATTGGCTGATAGAATTCTATCAGCCAATTGGAATTCAAGGGATGCCATCTTGGATGACGTCATTTAAAGGAACCTTCATTCTTCATTTGGACGTCGATGGAAGAGGATGCTCCGCGTAGGATGTCTTGAAGATGGAGCCGCTCCACGCCGGATGGATGAAGATAGAAGATGCCGCCTGGATGAAGACTTCTGCCCATCTGGAGGACCTCTTCTGGCCGGCTTGGATGAAGACTTCTGCCCATCTGGAGGACCACTTCGCCCGGCTTCGTTGAGGACTTCGGCCCGGCTGGGTGAAGACATCTCAAGGTAGGGTGATCTTCAAGGGGTTAGTGTTAGGTTTTATTAAGGGGGTATTGGGTGGGTTTTAGAGTAGGGTTGGGTGTGTGTGTGGTGGGTTTTAATGTTGGGGGGGTATTGCACTTTTTTTTCTGGTAAAAGAGCTGATTACTTTGGGGCAATGCCCCACAAAAGGACCTTTTAAGGGCTATTTGTAATTTTGTATAGGGTAGGGCTTTTTATAATTTTGGGGGGCTTTTTATTTTATTAGGGGGATTAGATTAGGTGTAATTAGTTTAAAAAACTTATATTCATTTTATTATTTTCTGTAATTTAGTGGGGGGGTTTTCGTACTTTTTTAGATAATTGTATTTAATTGTATTTAATTGTAGTTAGTTTAGGGAATTAATTTAATTATAGCGTAGTGTTAGGTGTAATTGTAACATAGGTTAGGTTTTATTTTACTGGTAAATTTGGCTTTATTTTAACTAGGTAGCTATTAAATAGTTAATAACTATTTAATAACTATTGTACCTAGTTAAAATAAATACAAAGTTGCCTGTAAAATAAAAATAAATCCTAAGCTAGCTACAATTTAACTTTGAGTTATATTGTAGCTAGCTTAGGGTTTATTTTATAGGTAAGTATTTAGTTTTAAATAAGAATAATTTATTTAATTGTAGTTTTTTATTTAGATTTATTTAAATTATATTTAAGTTAGGGGGGTGTTAGGGTTAGGGTTAGACTTAGATTTAGGGGTTAATAACTATAAAATAGTGGCAGCGACATTGGGGGCAGCAGATTAGGGGTTAATAAGTGTAGGTAGGTTGCAGTGACATTGGGGGTGGCAGATTAGGGGTTAATACATATAATGTAGGTGGCGGCGACATTGGGGGAAGCAGATTAGGGGTTAATAAGTATAATGTAGGTGGCGGCGGTGTCCGGAGCAGCAGATTAGGGGTTAATAATATAATGCAGGTGTCGGCGATGTCGGGGGCGGCAGATTAGGGGTTAATAAGTGTAATATTAGGGGTGTTTAGATTCGGAGTTCATGTTAGGGTGTTAGGTGTAGACATAAATTTTCTTTCCCCATAGGAATCAATGGGGCTGCGTTAGGAGCTTTACGCTGCTTTTTTGCAGGTGTTAGGTTTTTTCAGCCGGCTCTCCCCCATTGATTCCTATGGGGAAATCGTGCACGAGCACATTTTACCAGCTCACTGCTACCGTAAGCAGCGCTGGTATTGAGGTGAGATGTGGAGCTACATTTTGCTCTCTGCTCACTTTTCTGCGGCTAACACCGGGTTTGTAAAAACCCGTAATACCAGCGTTGTCTGTAAGTGAGCGGTGAGGGAAAACTGCTCGTTAGCACCGCACAGCCTTACCGTCAAAACTTGTAATCTAGGTGAAGATGTTTAATACGTCTGTTTTAAAGTGAAACATTTTAATCATTAGAATTAAAAAGTTAAATAAAACTTCTTTAGTTTAAGTTGCTTATTTTGATTTTAAAACTAATAGGAATTTAATCTCTGTGCACAACTAGTCACTGGCTGATAAAGACAACTCCCACAGTTCTATTGGTGGACAGTGACACTCCCCCCAAACAAAGTAAAATGTTTAATTTTTCAGCAACGGGACATTAACTTTTTATTCTAAGTACTGTCTGTCCAGTAAAACATTACAATATTTAAATGCATTTTAAGGGGTGCGGGAGGCGACTGTGTAGTACACCAAACGCACAGGCAGGGATAGAGAAACACACACAAGCACTATTTTAAAGGGATATGAAACCCCCCTTTTTTGTGTGCGATTCAGACAGAGCATGTCATTTTTTAAAAGTTTAAAATGTAATTTTATTGTCAAATTTGCTTTGTGCCCATCTTTGTTGAAGAGATACCTAGGTAGGTATCTGGAGCAGTACATTACAGGAAATAGCGCTGCCGTCTAGTGCTCTTGCAAATGGATAACATTCTTGCAAAACTGCTACATTATAGTGCTCCAGATGTGTGCACACTTACGTCCCTGCTTTTCACCAAAAGAGAACGATAAAAAATGGGATAATAGAATTAAATTAGAACGTGGTTTTAAATAGCATGCTTTATCTATATTATGAAAGAAAAAATTTGTTTTTCATGTCCCTTTAAGACTAAAGGGACACATTTATTTCATGTTATTGGCTTACTAGATGTGTTCAGCTAGCTCCCAGAAGTGCATTGCTGCTCTAAAGCTGTCTTTGGGCTAGATTACGAGGGGAGCAGTAGTTTGCGCTCCCGTTTGCGCGTTAACTCTGCTAGACTTTAGCTTTTTGTGCACATCGGGTAGCGCGCGTATTACAAGTTAAAATGAAAAAGACAGCGTTAACCTATTCTCGCATAGACTTAAGTGGAGCGAAAAGTGGAAAAAAAGTACACTTTTACTCACACTCAAAACCGATCGCATTTTCTCAAGTGAGCTAAACCAACATGAAATATGAATATTTCACAATCCAATGTTTTTCACATAGCAGAATATGTTCTATTTATTCATAAATGCTTATTTCTATATTTGTATATATATATACTATACATATTTAGAGATGTATGTATCGCTATCTCTATGTTAAAGCCCTATGCATGCCTTTTTTTTTTCTAACACCTGAGACCTAATACCTTTTGAGCTCTTATAACTTTGTATTGCAATTTAAAAAAAACATTATTTGTGTTATTATGAGTATAACTGTAATAACCAGAGCTCTGAAGTCGCACTATTCCGATGTGTGTTAAATCCAATTGTGCTTGAGAGAGCACGTTTACTTTCAACTTGTAATACGTGCGCAACACTCGTAATCTAGCCCTTTAACAGTGGAGGTAAATACACAGACAGGCAGGGAAAGACAGATGCACACATGCATGCATGGAAAGACAGACCTATACAGACAGAAACAGATAGACATACAGTACATGCATGCAGGGAAATACAGACACACACAAGCATGCATGGAAAGACAGACCTATACAGACAGAAACAGATAGACATACATGCATGCAGGGAAATACAGACACACACAAGCAGGAAAAGACAGACATACAAAACCTAACTTTAAAGCAACATAAAACCCAAAACATTTCATTCATGATTCAGATAGAGAATACAATTTTAAACAACTTTCAAATGTACTTCTACTATCAAATTTTCTTGGTTTTCTTGTTATCCTTTGTTGAAAAGCAGGATTGTCAGCTCAGGAGTGTGCACGTGTCTGCAGTGATATATGACAGCAGTTTTGCAACAATGGTATACATTAGCAAGAGCACTAGATGGCATCACTATGTCCTGTCATGTAGTGTTCCAGGCATGTGCACGCTACCTATCTAGATATCTCTTTAACAAAGAATAACATGCGAACAAAGCAAATTTGATAACAGAAGTGATTTGGAAAATTAAAAATTGTATTCTCTATTTGAAACATGAAAGATGAAAGAAAAATGTTGGGTTTAATGTCACTTTAAGACAATTTTAAATTCCCAGTTCAATACTGTGAGCTGGCTAACCATGCCTCTTATCATTGGCTCACCCTATGAGGCCTATTTATCAAATGTCTGTCGGACCTGATCCAATAGTGCAGATCAAGTCCGACAGACATCACTGAATGTGGAGAGCAATACGCTCTCTGTATTCAGCATTGCACCAGCAGCTCTTGTGAGCTGCTGGTGCAACGCCGCCCCCTGCAGACTCGCGGCCGCCAGCAGGGGGGGTGTCAATCAACCTGAACGTACTCGATCGGGTTGAATTGTGGTGATGTCTGTCCTCCTGCGCAGAGCAGGCGGACAGGGTTATGAAGCAGCAGTCTTTAGACCGCTGCTTCATAACTGCTGTTTCTGGCGAGTCTGAAGACTCGCCAGAAACACGGGCCCTCAAGCTCCGTTCGGAGCTTGATAAATGGACCTCTGTGTATTCAGCGAGCTCCCGGTAATGCATTGCTGTTCTGGAGCTGACATTAACTATGTGTTTAATCCCTTTGCTGGGGTTAAACACATAGTTATGGTCAAGCAACAGTGCAATATTAATAAAATGCTTTGTTTGTTCCATGAAATTAAACAAGTGCAATATATTATCAAAAGAAAAAAAGAGAGGAGACTGTGAAGTACAGGTGTAATATATATATATATAAGCCAGTAATTATTTGAGGTATGTGTAGCACAATTTTCTTTCAATTGTGAACGAAAAATACAAATTTACAAAACATCAGAGGCCAGATTAAGTCGGATAAACTAGTGATGCCCATCCGCCATTAATCCACATCGCAAAGTCCCTATTAAAACTATTAACCCCTAAACCGCCATTAACCCACATCGCAAAGTCCCTATTAAAACTATTAATCCCTAATCCGCCATTAACCCTCATCGCAAAGACCCTATTGAAACTTTTAACCCCTAAACAGCCATCCCCCACAAAGCAAATAAATAATTAAATGACTAAACCCCCTAACCTAACACCCCCTAAATTAACCCAAATTACCTAAATTAAAAAATACTAAAGTTACTAACTATTAAAATAAAAAACCTAGAATTACTTTAAAAATAAAAAAACTAAGTTTAAATAAAGCTAAAATTACAGAAAATAAAACAATCTAATATTACAGAAAATAATAAATAAATTATCAAAAATAAAAAAATTAAACCTAATCCCTATGAAAATAAAAAAGCCCCACCAAAATAAAAACACCTCCTAATATAATGCTAAACTACCAATAGCCCTTAAAAGGGCTTTTTTTTGCAGGGCATTGCCCTAAGTTAAATAGCTCTTTTGCAGTTACAAAAATTCTAAGTCCCCCCCTAACAGTAAAACCCACCACCTACCAAACCCCCCAAAATAAATAAACCTAACACTAAAAAACCTAAACTACCCAATTCCCTGAAAGGGCATTTGTATGGGCATTGTCCTTAAAAGGGCATTCAGCTCTTTTGCTCCCCTTAAAAGGGCATTCAGCTGTTTTAAGAAGTGCCCATCCCTAATCTGAAAAAACAAACCCCCAAAAATGAAAAGAAAACCTAAGTCTAACCCCCAGGTTGGTACACACGGTTGCTGATTCCGGCGGAGAATGTCCTGTTCCAGGAGGTGAAGTCTTCTTCCAAGCAGCGACCTCTTCTTTCTTTTTCCATGAACAATCCGGCACAGAGCGGAGGGCGGAACTGAAGACCGATGACCGCGGAGCCATGGAGCGTGGAGGATCCTCTTCGTACGATCTCTGCCGTACAATGAATAGTGAATTCTAGGTACCCGATTACAGCCCTCGCCACTCGGCTATAGCCACTGCTTCTTCTGATGATCCAATGCAGCTTTTCACAGGCTCCGTTCAATGTCATTATCTTTCATTGCATCTCCAATTCATCAGTAGAAGCAGTGGCTATAGCCGAGTGGCGTGTGGGGGGGGGGTGCTGTTTCTCATGCACAAGCACGGAGACTCAGCTTTACAATAGTAGTAGTAATCGGAGTTGTTGCAGTGGGGGGCGGAGTTCCGAATATTGCAGAGGAGCCTAATAAACAGCTTTCCATGAGCGCACCATTTGTGATACAAAATCCTACGCATGCACTCTAGAGAGGGTTCCTGAATTTCACAGCTCTAAATATTTTAGCAGTGACGTATGCGGCCAGGTATGTGATGATGCTGGCACGCATGCACAGTAGGTCCAAAATGTGTGAAAC